>NW_027453945.1:0-118414 GCF_040206685.1 Ascaphus truei | reverse complement strand
TCTTCTCTCTCTCCCCCCCCCCCCATCTCTCTCTCTCCCCCCATCTCTCTTCCCCCCCCCCCATCTCTCTCTCCCCCCCCCCATCTCTCTCCCCCCCCCCCCCCATCTCTCTCCCCCCCCCCCCCCATCTCTCTCCCCCCCCCCCCCCCATCTCTCTCCCCCCATCTCTCTCCCCCCCCCCCATCTCTCTCCCCCCATCTCTCTCCCCCCCCCCCATCTCTCTCCCCCCCCCCTTACCTGGAGCTGGGTGAGTGTGCTGCTCTGTAACATTAGGCGGCCCTGCGACGGACGCTCAGATCTTACTTTGCAGGAAATCTCAAAGTCTCTCCCATCACTTCCTGTATCCGACAGGTGTGTGCCCCGCCCCTTACCTGTGGCTCCCTGTCAGACCTGCAGAGCGTCGCTCCCTTATCCAGTCTCCGTCAGACCGCAGAGCGTCCTCCCCTTATCCCCTCTCCCTGCCAGAGACCCGCAGAGCGTCGCTCCCTTATCCCCTCTCCCTGCCAGAGACCCGCAGAGCGTCGCTCCCTTATCCCCTCTCCCTGCCAGAGACCCGCAGAGCGTCGCTCCCTTATCCCCTCTCCCTGCCAGAGACCTGCAGAGCGTCGCTCCCTTATCCCCTCTCCCTGCCAGAGACCCGCAGAGCATCACTCCCTTATCCCCTCTCCCTGCCAGGACCGCAGAGCGTCGCTCCCTTATCCCCTCTCCCTGCCAGAGACCCGCAGAGCGTCGCTCCCTTATCCCCTCTCCCTGCCAGAGACCCGCAGAGCGTCGCTCCCTTATCCCCTCTCCCTGCCAGAGACCTGCAGAGCGTCGCTCCCTTATCCCCTCTCCCTGCCAGAGACCGCAGAGCATCACTCCTTATCCCCTTCCCTGCCAGAGACCCGCAGAGCATCACTCCCTTATCCCCTCTCCCTGCCAGAGACCCGCAGAGCATCGCTCCCTTATCCCCCCTCCCTGCCAGAGACTCGCAGAGCATCGCTCCCTTATCCCCTCTCCCTGCCAGAGACCCGCAGAGCGTCGCTCCCTTATCCCCTCTCCCTGCCAGAGACCCGCAGAGCGTCGCTCCCCTCTCCCTGCCAGAGACCCGCAGAGCGTCGCTCCCTTATCCCCTCTCCCTGCCAGAGACCTGCAGAGCGTCGCTCCCTTATCCCCTCTCCCTGCCAGAGACCCGCAGAGCGTCGCTCCTTATCCCCTCTCCCTGCCAGAGACCCGCATAGCGTCGCTCCCCTCTCCCTGCCAGACCCGCAGAGCGTCGCTCCCTTATCCCCTCTCCCTGCCAGAAACCCGCAGAGCGTCGCTCCCTTATCCCCCCTCCCTGCCAGAGACCCGCAGAGCATCGCTCCCTTATCCCCTCTCCCTGCCAGAGACCCGCAGAGCGTCGCTCCCCTCTCCCTGCCAGAGACCCGCAGAGCGTCGCTCCCCTCTCCCTGCCAGAGACCCGCAGAGCGTCGCTCCCTTATCCCCCTCCCTGCCAGAGACTCGCAGAGCATCGCTCCCTTATCCCCTCTCCCTGCCAGAGACCCGCAGAGCGTCGCTCCCTTATCCCCTCTCCCTGCCAGAGACCCGCAGAGCGTCGCTCCCCTCTCCCTGCCAGAGACCCGCAGAGCGTCGCTCCCCTCTCCCTGCCAGACCCGCAGAGCGTCGCTCCCTAGAGGTGCCACTCTTTAGTCTCTTCCAAGTCTTCTCTCTTTATTGCACAGACCGATCCACCATGCGCTTGGGGGGGGGCGGGGGAGGCGGAGGTGGGGGGGGGGGGGAGGCGGGGGAGGCGGCGGGGGGGGTGTCGGCGGGGAGAACGGGAGGCCCGGCCTGTAGCCCCTGTTGTGAATAAGAGGGGGAAGCGCAGGCGGAGAACCCCCCCGGCCCAGGACTCGGGCGTCGTAGACCAGCTGCCCCCCCGTTGGGGGGGAGCCCTCGGTGGGGAACGTGGAGCCGTCGTCGCTCCGATCCGCCCTCCTGCGCGGGGGAGGAACCGAGGAGTGGGACCAGCGGGGGGCTGCGCTGGTGGCGGGCGTGGAGGGGGGCCTGCTTCCTCGGGAGGGCGCCCCACTTCTCTCGCCCGACTCCTGCGCCGGGAGTAAGAACATCACCTTTGGGACAAGAGGGTTGGGGCTCTGTACGTAGGCAGGGGAAGCCGTCTCCTCTTCTCTCCCCCCCACCCGTAGGTTGGGGGGGCTTTGGGATGGCCTGGTGTACCCCCGGGCCCCAAGAAGGTTGGCGTTCTGTACGTATGCAGGGGAAGCCTTCTCCTCTTCTCTCCCCCCCATCCGTGGGTCGGGGTGGATCCGGATGCTAGGGGGGCTTTGGGATGGCCTGGTATACCCCGCGCCCCAAGAAGGTTGGCGTTCTGTACGTATGGAGGGGAAGCCTTCTCCTCTTCCCTCCCCCTATACCCCCGCGCCCCAAGAAGGTTGGGGCTCTGAACGTAGGCAGTGGAAGCCTTCTCCTCTTCTCTCCGCCTATACCCCCGCGCCCCAAGAAGGTTGGGGCTCTGAACGTAGGCAGTGGAAGCCTTCTCCTCTTCTCTCCCCCTATACCCCCGCGCCCCAAGAAGGTTGGGCCTCTGTACGTAGGCAGCGGAAGCCTTCTCCTCTTCCTCCCCCTATACTCAGCGCCCCAGGAAGGTTGGGTCTCTGTACGTAGGCAGGGGAAGCCTTCTCCACCTCTTCACTCCCCCCCATCCGTGGGTCGGGGGGGATCCGGATGCTAGGGGGGCGTTGGGATGGCCTGGTATACCCCCGCCCCCCCAGAGGGATGGGGCTCTGTACGTATGAAGGGGAAGCCTTCTCCTCACCACCCCCCGTTCGTGGGTCAGGGGAGATCTGGACGCTGGGGGGTTGGCGGGATGTCCTGATATACCCCCGCCCCCCAAGAGGGTTGGGGCTCTGTATGTATGAAGGAGAAACCCTCTCCTTCTCTTCACTCCCCCCCGTACGTAGGTGGGGGGACATCGGGTCGCTTGGGGGGCTGGTATAACCCGCTGCCCCCCCACCTCTCTCCCCCCCTCCTCGGAGAAAGTGACACGCTGCCTGGGGGGGTCGGGGGGTTGAGTCACAGAGCGCTGGAGATGGAGTCTCCGCTCGCCCAGCGGGTGGGGGGAGTCAGGTTTGGGGGGGGGCGGGGAGTACCCCTGTACAGAAACTTGGATGGGATCCACGGTGCATTTGATGTGGAGGCTGGAGGGCGGGGGCTGGGGGGAGCCACGGTCCTCTCCTCTCCCTCTGCAGGGAGGTAATAGGGGCAGCGGAGAGGGGGGGTGACACAAACAGACTGAAGAGGGACATCTGTGAGGGGAGAGAGAAGGGAGCTATGAGTCTGTCCCTCCCCCCCGCAGGGTGACACAGTGACACAGACAGAAGGGAGCTATGAGTCTGTCCCTCCCCCCGCAGGGTGACACAGTGACACAGACAGAAGGGAGCTATGAGTCTGTCCCTCCCCCCGCAGGGTGACACAGTGACACAGACAGAAGGGAGCTATGAGACTGTCCCTCCCCCGCAGGGTGACACAGTGACACAGACAGAATTGAGCTATGAACCTGTCCCTCCCCCCGCAGGGTGACACAGTGACACAGACAGAAGGGAGCTATGAGACTGTCCCTCCCCCCGCAGGGTGACACAGTGACACAGACAGAAGGGAGCTATGAGTCTGTCCCTCCCCCCGCAGGGTGACACAAGTGACACAGACAGAAGGGAGCTATGAGTCTGTCCCTCCCCCGCAGGGTGACACAGTGACACAGACAGAAGGGAGCTATGAACCTGTCCCTCCCCCCGCAGGGTGACACAGTGACACAGACAGAAGGGAGCTATGAGTCTGTCCCTCCCCCCGCAGGGTGACACAGTGACACAGACAGAAGGGAGCTATGAGTCTGTCCCTCCCCCCGCAGGGTGACACAGTGACACAGACAGAAGGGAGCTATGAGACTGTCCCTCCCCCCGCAGGGTGACACAGTGACACAGACAGAATTGAGCTATGAACCTGTCCCTCCCCCCGCAGGGTGACACAGTGACACAGACAGAAGGGAGCTATGAGACTGTCCCTCCCCCCGCAGGGTGACACAGTGACACAGACAGAAGGGAGCTATGAGTCTGTCCCTCCCCCCGCAGGGTGACACAGTGACACAGACAGAAGGGAGCTATGAGTCTGTCCCTCCCCCGCAGGGTGACACAGTGACACAGACAGAAGGGAGCTATGAACCTTCCCTCCCCCCGCAGGGTGACACAGTGACACAGACAGAAGGGAGCTATGAACCTGTCCCTCCCCCGCAGGGTGACACAGTGACACAGACAGAAGGGAGCTATGAACCTGTCCCTCCCCCGCAGGGTGACACAGTGACAGACAGAAGGGAGCTATGAGTCTGTCCCTCCCCCCGCAGGGTGACACAGTGACACAGACAGAAGGGAGCTATGAGCCTGTCCCTCCCCCCGCAGGGTGACACAGTGACACAGACAGAAGGGAGCTATGAGCCTGTCCCTACCCCGCAGGGTGACACAGTGACACAGACAGAAGGGAGCTATGAGCCTGTCCCTCCCCCCGCAGGGTGACACAGAGACACAGACACAAGGGAGCTATGAGCCTGTCCCTCCCCCCGCAGGGTGACGCAGTGACACAGACAGAAGGGAGCTATGAGACTGTCCCTCCCCCCGCAGGGTGCCACAGACAGAAGGGAGCTATGAGTCTGTCCCTCCCCCGCAGGGTGACACAGACAGAAGGGAGCTATGAGCCTGTCCCTCCCCCCGCAGGGTGACACAGTGACACAGACAGAAGGGAGCTATGAGTCTGTCCCTCCCCCCGCAGGGTGACACAGTGACACAGACAGAAGGGAGCTATGAGCCTGTCCCTCCCCCCGCAGGGTGACACAGTGACACAGACAGAAGGGAGCTATGAGACTGTCCCTCCCCCCGCAGGGTGACACAGTGACACAGACAGAAGGGAGCTAGGAGCCTGTCCCTCCCCCCGCAGGGTGACACAGTGACACAGACAGAAGGGAGCTATGAGCCTGTCCCTCCCCACCCAGGGTGACACAGTGACACAGACAGAAGGGAGCTATGAGTCTGTCCCTCCCCCCGCAGGGTGACACAGTGACACAGACAGAAGGGAGCTATGAGTCTGTCCCTCCCCCGCAGGGTGACACAGTGACACAGACAGAAGGGAGCTATGAGACTGTCCCACCCCCGCAGGGTGACACAGTGACACAGACAGAAGGGAGCTATGAGCCTGTCCCTCCCCCCGCAGGATGACACAGACAGAAGGGAGCTATGAGTCTGTCCCTCCCCCCGCAGGGTGACACTGTGACACAGACAGAAGGGAGCTATGAGCCTGTCCCTCCCCCCGCAGGGTGACACAGTGACACAGACAGAAGGGAGCTATGAGTCTGTCCCTCCCCCGCAGGGTGACACAGTGACACAGACAGAAGGGAGCTATGAGTCTGTCCCTCCCCCGCAGGGTGACACAGTGACACAGACAGACGGGAGCTATGAGTCTGTCCCTCCCCCGCAGGGTGACACAGTGACACAGACAGAAGGGAGCTATGAGTCTGTCCCTCCCCCGCAGGGTGACACAGTGACACAGACAGAAGGGAGCTATGAGCCTGTCCCTCCCCCCGCAGGGTGACACAGTGACACAGACAGAAGGGAGCTATGAGCCTGTCCCTCCCCCGCCAGAGTGACATAGTGACACAGACAGAAGGGAGCTATGAGCCTGTCCCTCCCCCCGCAGGGTGACACAGTGACACAGATAGAAGGGAGCTATGAGTCTGTCCCTGCCCCCGCAGGGTGACACAGTGACACAGACAGAAGGGAGCTATGAGCCTGTCCCTCCCCCCGCAGGGTGACACAGTGACACAGACAGAAGGGAGCTATGAGCCTGTCCCTCCCCCCGCAGGGTGACACAGTGACACAGACAGAAGGGAGCTATGAGCCTGTCCCTCCCCCCGCAGGGTGACACAGTGACAGACAGAAGGGAGCTATGAGCCTGTCCCTCCCCCCGCAGGGTGACACAGTGACACAGACAGAAGGGAGCTATGAGCCTGTCCCTCCCCCCGCAGGGTGACACAGTGACACAGACAGAAGGGAGCTATGAGCCTGTCCCTCCCCCCGCAGGGTGACACAGTGACAGACAGAAGGGAGCTATGAGCCTGTCCCTCCCCCCGCAGGGTGACACAGTGACACAGACAGAAGGGAGCTATGAGCCTGTCCCTCCCCCCGCAGGGTGACACAGTGACGAAAGACAAGTTACCTTTCCAAATAAAACAACTCAAAAATGTCTTCAAATTATAATGCAGGCGTCTCCAGATCTGAGAAGAAAAAAGTATCAGTGACACCCTGCGGTCACTATGTGTATATAGCGGGGTATGTTCCCTATGGGTATTAGTGACACCCTGCGGTCACTGTGTGTATATAGCAGGGTATATTCCCTATGGGTATCAGTGACACCCTGCGGTCACTGTGTGTATATAGCGGGGTATATTCCCTATAGGTATCAGTGACATCCTGCGGTCACTGTGTGTATATAGCGGGGTATATTCCCTATGGGTATCAGTGACACCCTGCGGTCACTGTGTGTATATAGCGGGGTATATCCCCTATGGGTATCAGTGACACCCTGCGGTCACTGTGTGTATATAGCGGGGTATATTCCCTATGGGTATCAGTGACACCCTGCGGTCACTGTGTGTATGTAGAAGGGTATATTCCCTATGGGTATCAGTGACACCCTGCGGTCACTGTGTGTATATAGCGGGGTATATTCCCTATAGGTATCAGTGACACCCTGCGGTCACTGTGTGTATATAATGCGGGGTATATTCCCTATGGGTATCAGTGACACCCTGCGGTCACTGTGTGTATGTAGAAGGGTATATTCCCTATGGGTATCAGTGACACCCTGCGGTCACTGTGTGTATATAGCAGGATATATTCCCTATGGGTATCAGTGACGCCCTGCGGTCACTGTGTGTATATAGCGGGGTATATTCCCTATGGGTATCAGTGACACCCTGCGGTCACTGTGTGTATATAGCGGGGTATATTCCCTATAGGTATCAGTGACACCCTGCGGTCACTGTGTGTATATAATGCGGGGTATATTCCCTATGGGTATCAGTGTCACCCTGCGGTCACTGTGTGTATATAGCGGGGTATATTCCCTATGGGTATCAGTGACACCCTGCGGTCACTGTGTGTATATAGCGGGGTATATCCCCTATGGGTATCAGTGACACCCTGCGGTCACTGTGTGTATATAGCGGGGTATATTCCCTATGGGTATCAGTGACACCCTGCGGTCACTGTGTGTATATAGCGGGGTATATTCCCTATGGGTATCAGTGACACCCTGCGGTCACTGTGTGTGTATATAGCAGGGTATATTCCCTATGGGTATCAGTGACACCCTGCGGTCACTGTGTGTATATAGCAGGGTATATTCCCTATGGGTATCAGTGACACCCTGCGGTCACTGTGTGTATATAGCGGGGTATATTCCCTATGGGTATCAGTGACACCCTGCGGTCACTGTGTGTATATAGCGGGGTATATTCCCTATGGGTATCAGTGACACCCTGCGGTCACTGTGTGTATATAGCGGGGTATATTCCCTATGGGTATCAGTGACACCCCGCGGTCACTGTGTGTATATAGCGGGGTATATTCCCTATGGGTATCAGTGACACCCTGCGGTCACTGTGTGTATATAGCAGGGTATATTCCCTATGGGTATCAGTGACACCCCGCGGTCACTGTGTGTATATAGCGGGGTATATTCCCTATGGGTATCAGTGACACCCTGCGGTCACTGTGTGTATACAGCAGGGTATATTCCCTATGGGTATCAGTGACACCCTGCGGTCACTGTGTGTATATAGCGGGTATATTCCCTATGGGTATCAGTGACACCCTGCGGTCACTGTGTGTATATAATGCGGGGTATATTCCCTATGGGTATCAGTAACACTCTGCGGTCACTGTGTGTATATAGCGGGGTATATTCCCTATGGGTATCAGTGACACCCTGCGGTCACTGTGTGTGTATATAGCGGGGTATATTCCCTATGGGTATCAGTGACACCCTGCGGTCACTGTGTGTATATAGCGGGTATATTCCCTATGGGTATCAGTGACACCCTGCGGTCACTGTGTGTATATAGCGGGCATATTCCCTATGGGTATCAGTGACACCCCGCGGTCACTGTGTGTATATAGTGGGGCATATTCCCTATGGGTATCAGTGACACCCCGCGGTCACTGTGTGTATATAGTGGGGTATATTCCCTATGGGTATCAGTGACACCCTGCGGTCACTGTGTGTATATAGCGGGTATATTCCCTATGGGTATCAGTGACACCCTGCGGTCATTGTGTGTGTATATAGCGGGTATATTCCCTATGGGTATCAGTGACACCCTGCGGTCACTGTGTGTATATAGCGGGTATATTCCCTATGGGTATCAGTGACACCCTGCGGTCACTGTGTGTATATAGCGGGGTATATTCCCTATGGGTATCAGTGACACCCTGCGGTCACTGTGTGTATATAGCGGGGTATATTCCCTATGGGTATCAGTGACACCCTGCGGTCACTGTGTGTATATAGCGGGCATATTCCCTATGGGTATCAGTGACACCCCGCGGTCACTGTGTGTATATAGTGGGGCATATTCCCTATGGGTATCAGTGACACCCCGCGGTCACTGTGTGTATATAGCGGTGTATATTCCCTATGGGTATCAGTGACACCCTGCGGTCACTGTGTGTATATAGCAGGGTATATTCCCTATGGGTATCAGTGACACCCTGCGGTCACTGTGTGTATATAGCGGGGTATATTCCCTATGGGTATCAGTGACACCCTGCGGTCACTGTGTGTATATAGCGGGGTATATTCCCTATGGGTATCAGTGACACCCTGCGGTCACTGTGTGTATACAGCAGGGTATATTCCCTATGGGTATCAGTGACACCCTGTGGTCACTGTGTGTATATAGCGGGTATATTCCCTATGGGTATCAGTGACACCCCGCGGTCACTGTGTGTATATAGCAGAGTATATTCCCTATGGGTATCAGTGACACCCTGCGGTTACTGTGTGTATATAGCGGGGTATATTCCCTATGGGTATCAGTGACACCCTGCGGTCACTGTGTGTATATAGCGGGGTATATTCCCTATGGGTATCAGTGACACCCTGCGGTTACTGTGTGTATATAGCGGGGTATGTTCCCTATGGGTATCAGTGACACCCTGTGGTCACTGTGTGTATATAGCGGGTATATTCCCTATGGGTATCAGTGACACCCCGCGGTCACTGTGTGTATATAGCAGGGTATATTCCCTATGGGTATCAGTTACACCCCGCGGTCACTGTGTGTATACAGCAGGGTATATTCCCTATGGGGATCAGTGACACCCCGCGGTCACTGTGTGTATATAGCGGGGTATATTCCCTATGGGTATCAGTAACACCCTGCGGTCACTGTGTGTATATAGCAGGGTATATTCCCTATGGGTATCTGTGACACCCTGCGGTCACTGTGTGTATATAGCAGGGTATATTCCCTATGGGTATCAGTGACACCCCGCGGTCACTGTGTGTATATAGCGGGGTATATTCCCTATGGGTATCAGTGACACCCCGCGGTCACTGTGTGTGTATAGCGGGGTATATTCCCTATGGGTATCAGTGACACCCCGCGGTCACTGTGTGTATATAGCAGGGCATATTCCCTATGGGTATCAGTGACACCCAGCGGTCACTGTGTGTATACAGCAGGGTATATTCCCTATGGGTATCAGTGACACCCTGCGGTCACTGTGTGTATATAGCGGGTATATTCCCTATGGGTATCAGTGACACCCTGCGGTCACTGTGTGTATATAGCGGGGTATATTCCCTATGGGTATCAGTGACACCCCGCGGTCACTGTGTGTATATAGCGGGTATATTCCCTATGGGTATCAGTGACACCCTGCGGTCACTGTGTGTATATAGCGGGTATATTCCCTATGGGTATCAGTGACACCCTGCGGTCACTGTGTGTATATAGCGGGGTATATTCCCTATGGGTATCAGTGACACCCTGCGGTCACTGTGTGTATATAGCGGGGTATATTCCCTATGGGTATCAGTGACACCCTGCGGTCACTGTGTGTATATAGCGGGGTATGTTCCCTATGGGTATCAGTGACACCCTGCGGTCACTGTGTGTATATAGCGGGGTATATTCCCTATGGGTATCAGTGACACCCTGCGGTCACTGTGTGTATACAGCAGGGTATATTCCCTATGGGTATCAGTGACACCCTGCGGTCACTGTGTGTATATAGCGGGGTATATTCCCTATAGGTATCAGTGACACCCTGTGGTCACTGTGTGTATATAATGCGGGGTATATTCCCTATGGGTATCAGTGACACCCTGCGGTCACTGTGTGTATATAGCGGGGTATATCCCCTATGGGTATCAGTGACACCCTGCGGTCACTGTGTGTATATAGCAGGGTATATTCCCTATGGGTATCAGTGACACCCTGCGGTCACTGTGTGTATATAGCGGGGTATATTCCCTATGGGTATCAGTGACACCCTGCGGTCACTGTGTGTATATAGCGGGTATATTCCCTATGGGTATCAGTGACACCCCGCGGTCACTGTGTGTATACAGCAGGGTATATTCCCTATGGGTATCAGTGACACCCTGCGGTCACTGTGTGTATATAGCGGGGTATATTCCCTATGGGTATCAGTGACACCCTGCGGTCACTGTGTGTATATAGCGGGGTATATCCCCTATGGGTATCAGTGACACCCTGCGGTCACTGTGTGTATATAGCAGGGTATATTCCCTATGGGTATCAGTGACACCCCGCGGTCACTGTGTGTATATAGCGGGGTATATTCCCTATGGGTATCAGTGACACCCCGCGGTCACTGTGTGTATATAGCAGGGTATATTCCCTATGGGTATCAGTGACACCCTGCGGTCACTGTGTGTGTATATAGCGGGGTATATTCCCTATGGGTATCAGTGACACCCTGCGGTCACTGTGTGTATATAGCGGGTATATTCCCTATGGGTATCAGTGACACCCTGCGGTCACTGTGTGTGTATATAGCGGGGTATATTCCCTATGGGTATCAGTGACACCCTGCGGTCACTGTGTGTATATAGCGGGTATATTCCCTATGGGTATCAGTGACACCCTGCGGTCACTGTGTGTATATAGCAGGGTATATTCCCTATGGGTATCAGTGACACCCTGCGGTCACTGTGTGTGTATATAGCGGGTATATTCCCTATGGGTATCAGTGACACCCTGCGGTCACTGTGTGTATATAGCGGGGTATATTCCCTATGGGTATCAGTGACACCCTGCGGTCACTGTGTGTATATAGCAGGGTATATTCCCTATGGGTATCAGTGACACCCCGCGGTCACTGTGTGTATATAGCGGGGTATATTCCCTATGGGTATCAGTGACACCCTGCGGTCACTGTGTGTATATAGCGGGGTATATTCCCTATGGGTATCAGTGACACCCTGCGGTCACTGTGTGTATATAGCGGGTATATTCCCTATAGGTATCAGTGACACCCTGCGGTCACTGTGTGTATATAGCGGGTATATTCCCTATGGGTATCAGTGACACCCTGCGGTCACTGTGTGTATATAGCGGGCATATTCCCTATGGGTATCAGTGACACCCCGCGGTCACTGTGTGTATATAGTGGGGCATATTCCCTATGGGTATCAGTGACACCCCGCGGTCACTGTGTGTATATAGTGGGGTATATTCCCTATGGGTATCAGTGACACCCTGCGGTCACTGTGTGTATATAGCGGGTATATTCCCTATGGGTATCAGTGACACCCTGCGGTCATTGTGTGTGTATATAGCGGGTATATTCCCTATGGGTATCAGTGACACCCTGCGGTCACTGTGTGTATATAGCGGGTATATTCCCTATGGGTATCAGTGACACCCTGCGGTCACTGTGTGTATATAGCGGGGTATATTCCCTATGGGTATCAGTGACACCCTGCGGTCACTGTGTGTATATAGCGGGGTATATTCCCTATGGGTATCAGTGACACCCTGCGGTCACTGTGTGTATATAGCGGGCATATTCCCTATGGGTATCAGTGACACCCCGCGGTCACTGTGTGTATATAGTGGGGCATATTCCCTATGGGTATCAGTGACACCCCGCGGTCACTGTGTGTATATAGTGGGGTATATTCCCTATGGGTATCAGTGACACCCCGCGGTCACTGTGTGTATATAGCGGTGTATATTCCCTATGGGTATCAGTGACACCCTGCGGTCACTGTGTGTATATAGCAGGGTATATTCCCTATGGGTATCAGTGACACCCTGCGGTCACTGTGTGTATATAGCGGGGTATATTCCCTATGGGTATCAGTGACACCCTGCGGTCACTGTGTGTATATAGCGGGGTATATTCCCTATGGGTATCAGTGACACCCTGCGGTCACTGTGTGTATACAGCAGGGTATATTCCCTATGGGTATCAGTGACACCCTGTGGTCACTGTGTGTATATAGCGGGTATATTCCCTATGGGTATCAGTGACACCCCGCGGTCACTGTGTGTATATAGCAGAGTATATTCCCTATGGGTATCAGTGACACCCTGCGGTTACTGTGTGTATATAGCGGGGTATATTCCCTATGGGTATCAGTGACACCCTGCGGTCACTGTGTGTATATAGCGGGGTATATTCCCTATGGGTATCAGTGACACCCTGCGGTTACTGTGTGTATATAGCGGGGTATGTTCCCTATGGGTATCAGTGACACCCTGTGGTCACTGTGTGTATATAGCGGGTATATTCCCTATGGGTATCAGTGACACCCCGCGGTCACTGTGTGTATATAGCAGGGTATATTCCCTATGGGTATCAGTTACACCCCGCGGTCACTGTGTGTATACAGCAGGGTATATTCCCTATGGGGATCAGTGACACCCTGCGGTCACTGTGTGTATATAGCAGGATATATTCCCTATGGGTATCAGTGACACCCTGCGGTCACTGTGTGTATATAGCGGGGTATATTCCCTATGGGTATCAGTGACACCCCGCGGTCACTGTGTGTATATAGCGGGGTATATTCCCTATGGGTATCAGTGACACCCAGCGGTCACTGTGTGTATATAGCGGGGTATATTCCCTATAGGTATCAGTGACACCCTGCGGTCACTGTGTGTATATAGCAGGGTATATTCCCTATGGGTATCAGTGACACCCTGCGGTCACTGTGTGTATATAGCGGGGTATATTCCCTATGGGTATCAGTGACACCCTGCGGTCACTGTGTGTATATAGCGGGGTATATTCCCTATGGGTATCAGTAACACCCTGCGGTCACTGTGTGTATATAGCAGGGTATATTCCCTATGGGTATCTGTGACACCCTGCGGTCACTGTGTGTATATAGCAGGGTATATTCCCTATGGGTATCAGTGACACCCCGCGGTCACTGTGTGTATATAGCGGGGTATATTCCCTATGGGTATCAGTGACACCCCGCGGTCACTGTGTGTGTATAGCGGGGTATATTCCCTATGGTTATCAGTGACACCCCGCGGTCACTGTGTGTATATAGCAGGGCATATTCCCTATGGGTATCAGTGACACCCAGCGGTCACTGTGTGTATACAGCAGGGTATATTCCCTATGGGTATCAGTGACACCCTGCGGTCACTGTGTGTATATAGCGGGTATATTCCCTATGGGTATCAGTGACACCCTGCGGTCACTGTGTGTATATAGCGGGGTATATTCCCTATGGGTATCAGTGACACCCCGCGGTCACTGTGTGTATATAGCGGGTATATTCCCTATGGGTATCAGTGACACCCTGCGGTCACTGTGTGTATATAGCGGGTATATTCCCTATGGGTATCAGTGACACCCTGCGGTCACTGTGTGTATATAGCGGGGTATATTCCCTATGGGTATCAGTGACACCCTGCGGTCACTGTGTGTATATAGCGGGGTATATTCCCTATGGGTATCAGTGACACCCCGCGGTCACTGTGTGTATATAGCGGGGTATATTCCCTATGGGTATCAGTGACACCCTGCGGTCACTGTGTGTATATAGCGGGTTATATTCCCTATGGGTATCAGTGACACCCTGCGGTCACTGTGTGTGTATAGCAGGGTATATTCCCTATGGGTATCAGTGACACCCTGCGGTCACTGTGTGTATATAGCAGGGTATATTCCCTATGGGTATCAGTGACACCCTGCGGTCACTGTGTGTATATAGCAGGGTATATTCCCCATGGGTATCAGTGACACCCTGCGGTCACTGTGTGTATATAGCAGGGTATATTTCCTATGGGTATCAGTGACACCCCGCGGTCACTGTGTGTATATAGCAGGGTATATTCCCTATGGGTATCAGTGACACCCTGCGGTCACTGTGTGTATATAGCAGGGTATATTCCCTATGGGTATCAGTGACACCCTGCGGTCACTGTGTGTATATAGCAGGTATATTCCCTATGGGTATCAGTGACACCCTGCGGTCACTGTGTGTGTATATAGCGGGGTATATTCCCTATGGGTATCAGTGACACCCTGCGGTCACTGTGTGTATATAGCAGGGTATATTCCCTATGGGTATCAGTGACACCCCGCGGTCACTGTGTGTATATAGCAGGTATATTCCCTATGGGTATCAGTGACACCCTGCGGTCACTGTGTGTGTATATAGCGGGGTATATTCCCTATGGGTATCAGTGACACCCTGCGGTCACTGTGTGTGTATATAGCGGGGTATATTCCCTATGGGTATCAGTGACACCCTGCGGTCACTGTGTGTATATAGCAGGGTATATTCCCTATGGGTATCAGTGACACCCTGCGGTCACTGTGTGTATATAGCGGGTATATTCCCTATGGGTATCAGTGACACCCCGCGGTCACTGTGTGTATATAGCAGGGTATATTCCCTATGGGTATCAGTGACACCCTGCGGTCACTGTGTGTATATAGCGGTGTATATTCCCTATGGGTATCAGTGACACCCTGCGGTCACTGTGTGTATATAGCGGGATATATTCCCTATGGGTATCAGTGACACCCTGCGGTCACTGTGTGTATATAGCGGGGTATATTCCCTATGGGTATCAGTGACACCCTGCGGTCACTGTGTGTGTATATAGCGGGGTATATTCCCTATGGGTATCAGTGACACCCTGCGGTCACTGTGTGTATATAGCAGGGTATATTCCCTATGGGTATCAGTGACACCCTGCGGTCACTGTGTGTATATAGCGGGTATATTCCCTATGGGTATCAGTGACACCCCGCGGTCACTGTGTGTATATAGCAGGGTATATTCCCTATGGGTATCAGTGACACCCTGCGGTCACTGTGTGTATATAGCGGGGTATATTCCCTATGGGTATCAGTGACACCCTGCGGTCACTATGTGTATATAGCAGGGTATATTCCCTATGGGTATCAGTGACACCCTGCGGTCACTGTGTGTATATAGCGGGGTATATTCCCTATGGGTATCAGTAACACTCTGCGGTCACTGTGTGTGTATAGCGGGGTATATTCCCTATGGGTATCAGTGACACCCTGCGGTCACTGTGTGTATATAGCGGGATATATTCCCTATGGGTATCAGTGACACCCTGCGGTCACTGTGTGTATATAGCGGGGTATATTCCCTATGGGTATCAGTGACACCCCGCGGTCACTGTGTGTATATAGCAGGGTATATTCCCTATGGGTATCAGTGACACCCCGCGGTCACTGTGTGTATATAGCGGGGTATATTCCCTATGGGTATCAGTGACACCCCGCGATCACTGTGTGTATATAGCGGGGTATATTCCCTATGGGTATCAGTGACACCCTGCGGTCACTGTGTGTATATAGCGGGGTATATTCCCTATGGGTATCAGTGACACCCTGCGGTCACTGTGTGTATATAGCGGGGTATATTCCCTATGGGTATCAGTAACACTCTGCGGTCACTGTGTGTATATAGCGGGGTATATTCCCTATGGGTATCAGTGACACCCTGCGGTCACTGTGTGTATATAGCGGGTATGTTCCCTATGGGTATCAGTGACACCCTGCGGTCACTGTGTGTATATAGCGGGGTATATTCCCTATGGGTATCAGTGACACCCTGCGGTCACTGTGTGTATATAGCAGGATATATTCCCTATGGGTATCAGTGACACCCCGCGGTCACTGTGTGTATATAGCAGGGTATATTCCCTATGGGTATCAGTGACACCCTGCGGTCACTGTGTGTATATAGCGGGGTATATTCCCTATGGGTATCAGTGACACCCTGCGGTCACTGTGTGTATATAGCGGGGTATATTCCCTGTGGGTATCAGTGACACCCCGCGGTCACTGTGTGTATATAGCGGGGTATATTCCCTATGGGTATCAGTGACACCCCGCGGTCACTGTGTGTATATAGCGGGGTATATTCCCTATGGGTATCAGTGACACCCAGCGGTCACTGTGTGTATATAGCGGGGTATATTCCCTATGGGTATCAGTGACGCCCAGCGGTCACTGTGTGTATATAGCGGGGTATATTCCCTATGGGTATCAGTGACACCCTGCGGTCACTGTGTGTGTATATAGCGGGGTATATTCCCTATGGGTATCAGTAACACCCTGCGGTCACTATGTGTATATAGCGGGATATATTCCCTATGGGTATCAGTGACACCCCGCGATCACTGTGTGTATATAGCAGGGTATATTCCCTATGGGTATCAGTAACACCCTGCGGTCACTATGTGTATATAGCGGGTATATTCCCTATGGGTATCAGTGACACCTTGCGGTCACTGTGTGTATATAGCGGGGTATATTCCCTATGGGTATCAGTGACACCCCGCGGTCACTGTGTGTATATAGCGGGTATATTCCCCATGGGTATCAGTGACACCCTGCGGTCACTATGTGTATATAGCGGGGTATATTCCCTATGGGTATCAGTGACACCCCGCGATCACTGTGTGTATATAGCAGGGTATATTCCCCATGGGTATCAGTGACACCCTGCGGTCACTATGTGTATATAGCGGGGTATATTCCCTATGGGTATCAGTAACACCCTGCGGTCACTGTGTGTATATAGCGGGGTATATCCCCTATGGGTATCAGTGACACCCTGCGGTCACTATGTGTATATAGCAGGGTATATTCCCTATGGGTATCAGTGACACTCTGCGGTCACTATGTGTATATAGCAGGGTATATTCCCTATGGGTATCAGTGACACCCTGCGGTCACTGTGTGTATATAGCGGGGTATATTCCCTATGGGTATCAGTGACACCCTGCGGTCACTGTGTGTATATAGCAGGGTATATTCCCTATGGGTATCAGTGACACCCTGCGGTCACTGTGTGTATATAGCGGGGTATATTCCCTATGGGTATCAGTGACACCCTGCGGTCACTGTGTGTATATAGCAGGGTATATTCCCTATGGGTATCAGTGACACCCAGCGGTCACTGTGTGTATATAGCAGGGCATATTCCCTATGGGTATCAGTGACACCCAGCGGTCACTGTGTGTATACAGCAGGGTATATTCCCTATGGGTATCAGTGACACCCTGCGGTCACTGTGTGTATACAGCAGGGTATATTCCCTATGGGTATCAGTGACACCCTGCGGTCACTGTGTGTATATAGCGGGGTATATTCCCTGTGGGTATCAGTGACACCCAGCGGTCACTGTGTGTATATAGCGGGGTATATTCCCTATGGGTATCAGTGACACCCCGCGGTCACTGTGTGTGTATATAGCGGGGTATATTCCCTATGGGTATCAGTAACACCCTGCGGTCACTATGTGTATATAGCGGGTATATTCCCTATGGGTATCAGTGACACCCTGCGGTCACTGTGTGTATATAGCGGGGTATATTCCCTATGGGTATCAGTGACACCCCGCGGTCACTGTGTGTGTATAGCAGGGTATATTCCCCATGGGTATCAGTGACACCCTGCGGTCACTGTGTGTATATAGCAGGGTATATTCCCTATGGGTATCAGTGACACCCTGCGGTCACTGTGTGTATATAGCGGGGTATATTCCCTATGGGTATCAGTGACACCCTGCGGTCACTGTGTGTGTATAGCGGGTATATTCCCTATGAGTATCAGTGACACCCTGCGGTCACTGTGTGTATATAGCGGGGTATATTCCCTATGGGTATCAGTGACACCCTGCGGTCACTGTGTGTATATATCGGGGTATATTCCCTATGGGTATCAGTGACACCCTGCGGTCACTGTGTGTATATAGCAGGGTATATTCCCTATGGGTATCAGTGACACCCCGCGGTCACTGTGTGTATATAGCGGGGTATATTCCCTATGGGTATCAGTGACACCCCGCGGTCACTGTGTGTATATAGCAGGGTATATTCCCTATGGGTATCAGTGACACCCCGCGGTCACTGTGTGTATATAGCGGGGTATATTCCCTATGGGTATCAGTGACACCCCGCGGTCACTGTGTGTATATAGCGGGGTATATTCCCTATGGGTATCAGTGACACCCCGCGGTCACTGTGTGTATATAGCGGGGTATATTCCCTATGGGTATCAGTGACACCCCGCGGTCACTGTGTGTGTATATAGCAGGGTATATTCCCTATGGGTATCAGTGACGCCCTGCGGTCACTGTGTGTATATAGCGGGGTATATTCCCCATGGGTATCAGTGACACCCTGCGGTCACTGTGTGTATATAGCGGGGTATATTCCCTATGGGTTTCAGTGACACCCTGCGGTCACTGTGTGTATATAGCGGGTATATTCCCTATGGGTATCAGTGACACCCTGCGGTCACTGTGTGTATATAGCGGGGTATATTCCCTATGGGTATCAGTGACACCCTGCGGTCACTATGTGTATATAGCGGGGTATATTCCCTATGGGTATCAGTAACACCCTGCGGTCACTGTGTGTTCATAGCGGGGTATATCCCCTATGGGTATCAGTGACACCCTGCGGTCACTATGTGTATATAGCAGGGTATATTCCCTATGGGTATCAGTGACACTCTGCGGTCACTATGTGTATATAGCAGGGTATATTCCCTATGGGTATCAGTGACACCCTGCGGTCACTGTGTGTATATAGCGGGGTATATTCCCTATGGGTATCAGTGACACCCTGCGGTCACTGTGTGTATATAGCAGGGTATATTCCCTATGGGTATCAGTGACACCCTGCGGTCACTGTGTGTATATAGCGGGGTATATTCCCTATGGGTATCAGTGACACCCTGCGGTCACTGTGTGTATATAGCAGGGTATATTCCCTATGGGTATCAGTGACACCCAGCGGTCACTGTGTGTATATAGCAGGGCATATTCCCTATGGGTATCAGTGACACCCAGCGGTCACTGTGTGTATACAGCAGGGTATATTCCCTATGGGTATCAGTGACACCCTGCGGTCACTGTGTGTATACAGCAGGGTATATTCCCTATGGGTATCAGTGACACCCTGCGGTCACTGTGTGTATATAGCGGGGTATATTCCCTATGGGTATCAGTGACACCCTGCGGTAACTGTGTGTATATAGCGGGTATATTCCCTATGGGTATCAGTGACACCCTGCGGTCACTGTGTGTATATAGCGGGGTATATTCCCTATGGGTATCAGTAACACCATGCGGTCACTGTGTGTATATAGCAGGGTATATTCCCTATGGGTATCAGTGACACCCTGCGGTCACTGTGTGTATATAGCAGGGTATATTCCCTATGGGTATCAGTGACACCCTGCGGTCACTGTGTGTATATAGCGGGTATATTCCCTATGGGTATCAGTGACACCCTGCGGTCACTGTGTGTATATAGCGGGGTATATTCCCTATGGGTATCAGTGACACCCTGCGGTCACTGTGTGTATATAGCGGGGTATATTCCCTATGGGTATCAGTGACGCCCTGCGGTCACTGTGTGTATATAGCAGGGTATATTCCCTATGGGTATCAGTGACAACCTGCGGTCACTGTGTGTGTATAGCAGGGTATATTCCCTATGGGTATCAGTGACACCCTGCGGTCACTGTGTGTATATAGCAGGGTATATTCCCTATGGGTATCAGTGACACCCTGCGGTCACTGTGTGTATATAGCGGGGTATATTCCCTATGGGTATCAGTGACACCCCGCGGTCACTGTGTGTATATAGCGGGGTATATTCCCTATGGGTATCAGTGACACCCTGCGGTCACTGTGTGTATATATTGGGGTATATTCCCTATGGGTATCAGTGACACCCAGCGGTCACTGTGTGTATATAGCGGGGTATATTCCCTATGGGTATCAGTGACACCCTGCGGTCACTGTGTGTATATAGCGGGGTATATTCCCTATGGGTATCAGTGACACCCTGCGGTCACTGTGTGTATATAGCGGGGTATATTCCCTATGGGTATCAGTGACACCCTGCGGTCACTGTGTGTATATAGCGGGGTATATTCCCTATGGGTATCAGTGACACCCTGCGGTCACTGTGTGTATATAGCGGGTATATTCCCTATGGGTATCAGTGACACCCCGCGGTCACTGTGTGTATATAGCGGGGTATATTCCCTATGGGTATCAGTGACACCCAGCGGTCACTGTGTGTATATAGCGGGGTATATTCCCTATGGGTATCAGTGACACCCTGCGGTCACTCTGTGTATATAGCGGGGTATATTCCCTATGGGTATCAGTGACACCCTGCGGTCACTGTGTGTTTATAGCGGGGTATATTCCCTATGGGTATCAGTGACACCCCGCGGTCACTGTGTGTATATAGCGGGGTATATTCCCTATGGGTATCAGTGACACCCTGCGGTCACTGTGTGTATATAGCGGGGTATATTCCCTATGGGTATCAGTGACACCCCGCGGTCACTATGTGTATATAGCAGGGTATATTCCCTATGGGTATCAGTGACACCCTGCGGTCACTGTGTGTATATAGCGGGGTATATTCCCTATGGGTATCAGTGACACCCTGCGGTCACTGTGTGTATATAGCAGGGTATATTCCCTATGGGTATCAGTGACACCCTGCGGTCACTGTGTGTATATAGCGGGGTATATTCCCTATGGGTATCAGTGACACCCTGCGGTCACTGTGTGTATATAGCAGGGTATATTCCCTATGGGTATCAGTGACACCCAGCGGTCACTGTGTGTATATAGCAGGGCATATTCCCTATGGGTATCAGTGACACCCAGCGGTCACTGTGTGTATACAGCAGGGTATATTCCCTATGGGTATCAGTGACACCCTGCGGTCACTGTGTGTATACAGCAGGGTATATTCCCTATGGGTATCAGTGACACCCTGCGGTCACTGTGTGTATATAGCGGGGTATATTCCCTATGGGTATCAGTGACACCCTGCGGTAACTGTGTGTATATAGCGGGTATATTCCCTATGGGTATCAGTGACACCCTGCGGTCACTGTGTGTATATAGCGGGGTATATTCCCTATGGGTATCAGTAACACCATGCGGTCACTGTGTGTATATAGCAGGGTATATTCCCTATGGGTATCAGTGACACCCTGCGGTCACTGTGTGTATATAGCAGGGTATATTCCCTATGGGTATCAGTGACACCCTGCGGTCACTGTGTGTATATAGCGGGTATATTCCCTATGGGTATCAGTGACACCCTGCGGTCACTGTGTGTATATAGCGGGGTATATTCCCTATGGGTATCAGTGACACCCTGCGGTCACTGTGTGTATATAGCGGGGTATATTCCCTATGGGTATCAGTGACGCCCTGCGGTCACTGTGTGTATATAGCAGGGTATATTCCCTATGGGTATCAGTGACAACCTGCGGTCACTGTGTGTGTATAGCAGGGTATATTCCCTATGGGTATCAGTGACACCCTGCGGTCACTGTGTGTATATAGCAGGGTATATTCCCTATGGGTATCAGTGACACCCTGCGGTCACTGTGTGTATATAGCGGGGTATATTCCCTATGGGTATCAGTGACACCCCGCGGTCACTGTGTGTATATAGCGGGGTATATTCCCTATGGGTATCAGTGACACCCTGCGGTCACTGTGTGTATATATTGGGGTATATTCCCTATGGGTATCAGTGACACCCAGCGGTCACTGTGTGTATATAGCGGGGTATATTCCCTATGGGTATCAGTGACACCCTGCGGTCACTGTGTGTATATAGCGGGGTATATTCCCTATGGGTATCAGTGACACCCTGCGGTCACTGTGTGTATATAGCGGGGTATATTCCCTATGGGTATCAGTGACACCCTGCGGTCACTGTGTGTATATAGCGGGGTATATTCCCTATGGGTATCAGTGACACCCTGCGGTCACTGTGTGTATATAGCGGGTATATTCCCTATGGGTATCAGTGACACCCCGCGGTCACTGTGTGTATATAGCGGGGTATATTCCCTATGGGTATCAGTGACACCCAGCGGTCACTGTGTGTATATAGCGGGGTATATTCCCTATGGGTATCAGTGACACCCTGCGGTCACTCTGTGTATATAGCGGGGTATATTCCCTATGGGTATCAGTGACACCCTGCGGTCACTGTGTGTTTATAGCGGGGTATATTCCCTATGGGTATCAGTGACACCCCGCGGTCACTGTGTGTATATAGCGGGGTATATTCCCTATGGGTATCAGTGACACCCTGCGGTCACTGTGTGTATATAGCGGGGTATATTCCCTATGGGTATCAGTGACACCCTGCAGTCACTGTGTGTATATAGCGGGGTATATTCCCTATGGGTATCAGTGACACCCTGCGGTCACTGTGTGTATATAGCAGGATATATTCCCTATGGGTATCAGTGACACCCTGCGGTCACTGTGTGTGTATATAGCAGGGTATATTCCCTATGGGTATCAGTGACACCCTGCGGTCACTCTGTGTATATAGCGGGGTTTATTCCCTATGGGTATCAGTGACACCCTGCGGTCACTGTGTGTATATAGCGGGTATGTTCCCTATGGGTATCAGTGACACCCTGCGGTCACTGTGTGTATATAGCGGGGTATATTCCCTATGGGTATCAGTGACACCCTGCGGTCACTGTGTGTATATAGCAGGATATATTCCCTATGGGTATCAGTGACACCCCGCGGTCACTGTGTGTATATAGCAGGGTATATTCCCTATGGGTATCAGTGACACCCTGCGGTCACTGTGTGTATATAGCGGGGTATATTCCCTATGGGTATCAGTGACACCCTGCGGTCACTGTGTGTATATAGCGGGGTATATTCCCTGTGGGTATCAGTGACACCCAGCGGTCACTGTGTGTATATAGCGGGGTATATTCCCTATGGGTATCAGTGACGCCCAGCGGTCACTGTGTGTATATAGCGGGGTATATTCCCTATGGGTATCAGTGACACCCTGCGGTCACTGTGTGTGTATATAGCGGGGTATATTCCCTATGGGTATCAGTAACACCCTGCGGTCACTATGTGTATATAGCGGGATATATTCCCTATGGGTATCAGTGACACCCCGCGATCACTGTGTGTATATAGCAGGGTATATTCCCTATGGGTATCAGTAACACCCTGCGGTCACTATGTGTATATAGCGGGTATATTCCCTATGGGTATCAGTGACACCCTGCGGTCACTGTGTGTATATAGCGGGGTATATTCCCTATGGGTATCAGTGACACCCCGCGGTCACTGTGTGTATATAGCGGGTATATTCCCCATGGGTATCAGTGACACCCTGCGGTCACTGTGTGTATATAGCGGGGTATATTCCCTATGGGTATCAGTGACACCCCGCGATCACTGTGTGTATATAGCAGGGTATATTCCCTATGGGTATCAGTGACACCCTGCGGTCACTGTGTGTATATAGCGGGGTATATTCCCTATGGGTATCAGTGACACCCAGCGGTCACTGTGTGTATACAGCAGGGTATATTCCCTATGGGTATCAGTGACACCCTGCGGTCACTGTGTGTATACAGCGGGGTATATTCCCTATGGGTATCAGTGACACCCTGCGGTCACTGTGTGTATATAGCGGGGTATATTCCCTGTGGGTATCAGTGACACTCTGCGGTCACTATGTGTATATAGCAGGGTATATTCCCTATGGGTATCAGTGACACCCTGCGGTCACTGTGTGTATATAGCGGGGTATATTCCCTATGGGTATCAGTGACACCCTGCGGTCACTGTGTGTATATAGCAGGGTATATTCCCTATGGGTATCAGTGACACCCTGCGGTCACTGTGTGTATATAGCAGGGTATATTCCCTATGGGTATCAGTGACACCCTGCGGTCACTGTGTGTATATAGCGGGGTATATTCCCTATGGGTATCAGTGACACCCAGCGGTCACTGTGTGTATATAGCAGGGCATATTCCCTATGGGTATCAGTGACACCCAGCGGTCACTGTGTGTATACAGCAGGGCATATTCCCTATGGGTATCAGTGACACCCTGCGGTCACTGTGTGTATACAGCGGGGTATATTCCCTGTGGGTATCAGTGACACCCAGCGGTCACTGTGTGTATATAGCGGGGTATATTCCCTGTGGGTATCAGTGACACCCCGCGGTCACTGTGTGTATATAGCGGGGTATATTCCCTATGGGTATCAGTGACACCCTGCGGTCACTGTGTGTATATAGCGGGGTATATTCCCTATGGGTATCAGTGACACCCTGCGGTCACTGTGTGTATATAGCGGGGTATATTCCCTATGGGTATCAGTGACACCCTGCGGTCACTGTGTGTATATAGCGGGGTATATTCCCTATGGGTATCAGTGACACCCAGCGGTCACTGTGTGTATATAGCAGGGTATATTCCCTATGGGTATCAGTGACACCCAGCGGTCACTGTGTGTATACAGCAGGGTATATTCCCTATGGGTATCAGTGACACCCAGCGGTCACTGTGTGTATACAGCAGGGTATATTCCCTATGGGTATCAGTGACACCCTGCGGTCACTGTGTGTATATAGCAGGGTATATTCCCTATGGGTATCAGTGACACCCTGCGGTCACTGTGTGTATATAGCAGGGTATATTCCCTATGGGTATCAGTGACACCCAGCGGTCACTGTGTGTATACAGCAGGGTATATTCCCTATGGGTATCAGTGACACCCTGCGGTCACTGTGTGTATACAGCAGGGTATATTCCCTATGGGTATCAGTGACACCCTGCGGTCACTGTGTGTATATAGCGGGGTATATTCCCTATGGGTATCAGTGACACCCTGCGGTCACTGTGTGTATATAGCGGGTATATTCCCTATGGGTATCAGTGACACCCTGCGGTCACTGTGTGTATATAGCGGGTATATTCCCTATGGGTATCAGTGACACCCCGCGGTCACTGTGTGTATATAGCAGGGTATATTCCCTATGGGTATCAGTGACACCCCGCGGTCACTGTGTGTATATAGCAGGGTATATTCCCTATGGGTATCAGTGACACCCCGCGGTCACTGTGTGTATATAGCAGGGTATATTCCCTATGGGTATCAGTGACACCCTGCGGTCACTGTGTGTATATAGCGGGGTATATTCCCTATGGGTATCAGTGACACCCTGCGGTCACTGTGTGTATATAGCAGGGTATATTCCCTATGGGTATCAGTGACACCCTGCGGTCACTGTGTGTATATAGCGGGGTATATTCCCTATGGGTATCAGTGACACCCTGCGGTCACTGTGTGTATATAGCAGGGTATATTCCCTATGGGTATCAGTTACACCCCGCGGTCACTGTGTGTATATAGCAGGATATATTCCCTATGGGTATCAGTGACACCCTGCGGTCACTGTGTGTATATAGCGGGATATATTCCCTATGGGTATCAGTGACACCCCACGGTCACTGTGTGTATATAGCGGGGTATATTCCCTATGGGTATCAGTGACACCCCGCGGTCACTGTGTGTATATAGCGGGTATATTCCCTATGGGTATCAGTGACACCCTGCGGTCACTGTGTGTATATAGCAGGGTATATTCCCTATGGGTATCAGTGACACCCTGCGGTCACTGTGTGTATATAGCGGGGTATATTCCCTATGGGTATCAGTGACACCCTGCGGTCACTGTGTGTATATAGCGGGGTATATTCCCTATGGGTATCAGTAACACCCTGCGGTCACTGTGTGTATATAGCGGGGTATATTCCCTATGGGTATCAGTGACACCCTGCGGTCACTGTGTGTGTATATAGCGGGGTATATTCCCTATGGGTATCAGTAACACCCTGCGGTCACTATGTGTATATAGCGGGTATATTCCCTATGGGTATCAGTGACACCCTGCGGTCACTATGTGTATATAGCAGGGTATATTCCCTATGGGTATCAGTGACACCCTGCGGTCACTGTGTGTATATAGCGGGGTATATTCCCTATGGGTATCAGTGACACCCCGCGGTCACTGTGTGTATATAGCAGGGTATATTCCCCATGGGTATCAGTGACACCCCGCGGTCACTGTGTGTATATAGCAGGGTATATTCCCTATGGGTATCAGTGACACCCTGCGGTCACTGTGTGTATATAGCGGGGTATATTCCCTATGGGTATCAGTGACACCCTGCGGTCACTGTGTGTATATAGCGGGGTATATTCCCTATGGGTATCAGTGACACCCCGCGGTCACTGTGTGTATATAGCGGGGTATATTCCCTATGGGTATCAGTGACACCCCGCGGTCACTGTGTGTGTATATAGCAGGGTATATTCCCTATGGGTATCAGTGACGCCCTGCGGTCACTGTGTGTATATAGCGGGGTATATTCCCTATGGGTATCAGTGACACCCTGCGGTCACTGTGTGTATATAGCGGGGTATATTCCCTATGGGTATCAGTGACACCCTGCAGTCACTGTGTGTATATAGCGGGGTATATTCCCTATGGGTATCAGTGACACCCTGCGGTCACTGTGTGTATATAGCGGGGTATATTCCCTATGGGTATCAGTGACACCCTGCAGTCACTGTGTGTATATAGCAGGGCATATTCCCTATGGGTATCAGTGACACCCAGCGGTCACTGTGTGTATACAGCAGGGCATATTCCCTATGGGTATCAGTGACACCCTGCGGTCACTGTGTGTATATAGCGGGGTATATTCCCTGTGGGTATCAGTGACACCCTGCGGTCACTGTGTGTGTATATAGCGGGGTATATTCCCTATGGGTATCAGTAACACCCTGCGGTCACTGTGTGTGTATATAGCGGGGTATATTCCCTATGGGTATCAGTAACACCCTGCGGTCACTATGTGTATATAGCGGGTATATTCCCTATGGGTATCAGTGACACCCTGCGGTCACTGTGTGTATATAGCAGGGTATATTCCCTATGGGTATCAGTGACACCCTGCGGTCACTGTGTGTATATAGCGGGGTATATTCCCTATGGGTATCAGTGACACCCCGCGGTCACTGTGTGTGTATAGCAGGGTATATTCCCCATGGGTATCAGTGACACCCTGCGGTCACTGTGTGTATATAGCAGGGTATATTCCCTATGGGTATCAGTGACACCCTGCGGTCACTGTGTGTATATAGCGGGGTATATTCCCTATGGGTATCAGTGACACCCTGCGGTCACTGTGTGTATATAGCGGGGTATATTCCCTATGGGTATCAGTGACACCCCGCGGTCACTGTGTGTATATAGCGGGGTATATTCCCTATGGGTATCAGTGACACCCCGCGGTCACTGTGTGTGTATATAGCAGGGTATATTCCCTATGGGTATCAGTGACGCCCTGCGGTCACTGTGTGTATATAGCGGGGTATATTCCCTATGGGTATCAGTGACACCCTGCGGTCACTGTGTGTATATAGCGGGGTATATTCCCTATGGGTATCAGTGACACCCTGCAGTCACTGTGTGTATATAGCGGTGTATATTCCCTATGGGTATCAGTGACACCCTGCGGTCACTGTGTGTATATAGCAGGATATATTCCCTATGGGTATCAGTGACACCCTGCGGTCACTGTGTGTGTATATAGCAGGGTATATTCCCTATGGGTATCAGTGACACCCTGCGGTCACTCTGTGTATATAGCGGGGTTTATTCCCTATGGGTATCAGTGACACCCTGCGGTCACTGTGTGTATATAGCAGGGTATATTCCCTATGGGTATCAGTTACACCCCGCGGTCACTGTGTGTATATAGCAGGATATATTCCCTATGGGTATCAGTGACACCCTGCGGTCACTGTGTGTATATAGCGGGGTATATTCCCTATGGGTATCAGTGACACCCCACGGTCACTGTGTGTATATAGCGGGGTATATTCCCTATGGGTATCAGTGACACCCTGCGGTCACTGTGTGTATATAGCGGGTATATTCCCTATGGGTATCAGTGACACCCTGCGGTCACTGTGTGTATATAGCAGGGTATATTCCCTATGGGTATCAGTGACACCCTGCGGTCACTGTGTGTATATAGCGGGGTATATTCCCTATGGGTATCAGTGACACCCTGCGGTCACTGTGTGTATATAGCGGGGTATATTCCCTATGGGTATCAGTAACACCCTGCGGTCACTGTGTGTATATAGCGGGGTATATTCCCTATGGGTATCAGTGACACCCTGCGGTCACTGTGTGTGTATATAGCGGGGTATATTCCCTATGGGTATCAGTAACACCCTGCGGTCACTATGTGTATATAGCGGGTATATTCCCTATGGGTATCAGTGACACCCTGCGGTCACTGTGTGTATATAGCAGGGTATATTCCCTATGGGTATCAGTGACACCCTGCGGTCACTGTGTGTATATAGCGGGGTATATTCCCTATGGGTATCAGTGACACCCCGCGGTCACTGTGTGTATATAGCAGGGTATATTCCCCATGGGTATCAGTGACACCCTGCGGTCACTGTGTGTATATAGCAGGGTATATTCCCTATGGGTATCAGTGACACCCTGCGGTCACTGTGTGTATATAGCGGGGTATATTCCCTATGGGTATCAGTGACACCCTGCGGTCACTGTGTGTATATAGCGGGGTATATTCCCTATGGGTATCAGTGACACCCCGCGGTCACTGTGTGTATATAGCGGGGTATATTCCCTATGGGTATCAGTGACACCCCGCGGTCACTGTGTGTGTATATAGCAGGGTATATTCCCTATGGGTATCAGTGACGCCCTGCGGTCACTGTGTGTATATAGCGGGGTATATTCCCTATGGGTATCAGTGAAACCCTGCGGTCACTGTGTGTATATAGCGGGGTATATTCCCTATGGGTATCAGTGACACCCTGCAGTCACTGTGTGTATATAGCGGGGTATATTCCCTATGGGTATCAGTGACACCCTGCGGTCACTGTGTGTATATAGCGGGGTATATTCCCTATGGGTATCAGTGACACCCTGCAGTCACTGTGTGTATATAGCAGGGCATATTCCCTATGGGTATCAGTGACACCCAGCGGTCACTGTGTGTATACAGCAGGGTATATTCCCTATGGGTATCAGTGACACCCTGCGGTCACTGTGTGTATATAGCGGGGTATATTCCCTGTGGGTATCAGTGACACCCAGCGGTCACTGTGTGTGTATATAGCGGGGTATATTCCCTATGGGTATCAGTAACACCCTGCGGTCACTATGTGTATATAGCGGGTATATTCCCTATGGGTATCAGTGACACCCTGCGGTCACTGTGTGTATATAGCAGGGTATATTCCCTATGGGTATCAGTGACACCCTGCGGTCACTGTGTGTATATAGCGGGGTATATTCCCTATGGGTATCAGTGACACCCCGCGGTCACTGTGTGTGTATAGCAGGGTATATTCCCCATGGGTATCAGTGACACCCTGCGGTCACTGTGTGTATATAGCAGGGTATATTCCCTATGGGTATCAGTGACACCCTGCGGTCACTGTGTGTATATAGCGGGGTATATTCCCTATGGGTATCAGTGACACCCTGCGGTCACTGTGTGTATATAGCGGGGTATATTCCCTATGGGTATCAGTGACACCCCGCGGTCACTGTGTGTATATAGCGGGGTATATTCCCTATGGGTATCAGTGACACCCCGCGGTCACTGTGTGTGTATATAGCAGGGTATATTCCCTATGGGTATCAGTGACGCCCTGCGGTCACTGTGTGTATATAGCGGGGTATATTCCCTATGGGTATCAGTGACACCCTGCGGTCACTGTGTGTATATAGCGGGGTATATTCCCTATGGGTATCAGTGACACCCTGCAGTCACTGTGTGTATATAGCGGGGTATATTCCCTATGGGTATCAGTGACACCCTGCGGTCACTGTGTGTATATAGCAGGATATATTCCCTATGGGTATCAGTGACACCCTGCGGTCACTGTGTGTGTATATAGCAGGGTATATTCCCTATGGGTATCAGTGACACCCTGCGGTCACTGTGTGTATATAGCGGGGTTTATTCCCTATGGGTATCAGTGACACCCTGCGGTCACTGTGTGTATATAGCGGGTATGTTCCCTATGGGTATCAGTGACACCCTGCGGTCACTGTGTGTATATAGCGGGGTATATTCCCTATGGGTATCAGTGACACCCTGCGGTCACTGTGTGTATATAGCAGGATATATTCCCTATGGGTATCAGTGACACCCCGCGGTCACTGTGTGTATATAGCAGGGTATATTCCCTATGGGTATCAGTGACACCCTGCGGTCACTGTGTGTATATAGTGGGGTATATTCCCTATGGGTATCAGTGACACCCTGCGGTCACTGTGTGTATATAGCGGGGTATATTCCCTGTGGGTATCAGTGACACCCAGCGGTCACTGTGTGTATATAGCGGGGTATATTCCCTATGGGTATCAGTGACACCCTGCGGTCACTGTGTGTGTATATAGCGGGGTATATTCCCTATGGGTATCAGTAACACCCTGCGGTCACTATGTGTATATAGCGGGATATATTCCCTATGGGTATCAGTGACACCCCGCGATCACTGTGTGTATATAGCAGGGTATATTCCCTATGGGTATCAGTAACACCCTGCGGTCACTATGTGTATATAGCGGGTATATTCCCTATGGGTATCAGTGACACCCTGCGGTCACTGTGTGTATATAGCGGGGTATATTCCCTATGGGTATCAGTGACACCCCGCGGTCACTGTGTGTATATAGCGGGTATATTCCCCATGGGTATCAGTGACACCCTGCGGTCACTATGTGTATATAGCGGGGTATATTCCCTATGGGTATCAGTGACACCCCGCGATCACTGTGTGTATATAGCAGGGTATATTCCCCATGGGTATCAGTGACACCCTGCGGTCACTATGTGTATATAGCGGGGTATATTCCCTATGGGTATCAGTAACACCCTGCGGTCACTGTGTGTATATAGCGGGGTATATCCCCTATGGGTATCAGTGACACCCTGCGGTCACTATGTGTATATAGCAGGGTATATTCCCTATGGGTATCAGTGACACTCTGCGGTCACTATGTGTATATAGCAGGGTATATTCCCTATGGGTATCAGTGACACCCTGCGGTCACTGTGTGTATATAGCGGGGTATATTCCCTATGGGTATCAGTGACACCCTGCGGTCACTGTGTGTATATAGCAGGGTATATTCCCTATGGGTATCAGTGACACCCTGCGGTCACTGTGTGTATATAGCGGGGTATATTCCCTATGGGTATCAGTGACACCCTGCGGTCACTGTGTGTATATAGCAGGGTATATTCCCTATGGGTATCAGTGACACCCAGCGGTCACTGTGTGTATATAGCAGGGCATATTCCCTATGGGTATCAGTGACACCCAGCGGTCACTGTGTGTATACAGCAGGGTATATTCCCTATGGGTATCAGTGACACCCTGCGGTCACTGTGTGTATACAGCAGGGTATATTCCCTATGGGTATCAGTGACACCCTGCGGTCACTGTGTGTATATAGCGGGGTATATTCCCTGTGGGTATCAGTGACACCCTGCAGTCACTGTGTGTATATAGCGGGTATATTCCCCATGGGTATCAGTGACACCCTGCGGTCACTATGTGTATATAGCGGGGTATATTCCCTATGGGTATCAGTGACACCCCGCGATCACTGTGTGTATATAGCAGGGTATATTCCCCATGGGTATCAGTGACACCCTGCGGTCACTATGTGTATATAGCGGGGTATATTCCCTATGGGTATCAGTAACACCCTGCGGTCACTGTGTGTATATAGCGGGGTATATCCCCTATGGGTATCAGTGACACCCTGCGGTCACTATGTGTATATAGCAGGGTATATTCCCTATGGGTATCAGTGACACTCTGCGGTCACTATGTGTATATAGCAGGGTATATTCCCTATGGGTATCAGTGACACCCTGCGGTCACTGTGTGTATATAGCGGGGTATATTCCCTATGGGTATCAGTGACACCCTGCGGTCACTGTGTGTATATAGCAGGGTATATTCCCTATGGGTATCAGTGACACCCTGCGGTCACTGTGTGTATATAGCGGGGTATATTCCCTATGGGTATCAGTGACACCCTGCGGTCACTGTGTGTATATAGCAGGGTATATTCCCTATGGGTATCAGTGACACCCAGCGGTCACTGTGTGTATATAGCAGGGCATATTCCCTATGGGTATCAGTGACACCCAGCGGTCACTGTGTGTATACAGCAGGGTATATTCCCTATGGGTATCAGTGACACCCTGCGGTCACTGTGTGTATACAGCAGGGTATATTCCCTATGGGTATCAGTGACACCCTGCGGTCACTGTGTGTATATAGCGGGGTATATTCCCTGTGGGTATCAGTGACACCCTGCAGTCACTGTGTGTATATAGCGGGATATATTCCCTATGGGTATCAGTAACACCCTGCGGTCACTGTGTGTATATAGCGGGGTATATCCCCTATGGGTATCAGTGACACCCTGCGGTCACTATGTGTATATAGCAGGGTATATTCCCTATGGGTATCAGTGACACTCTGCGGTCACTATGTGTATATAGCAGGGTATATTCCCTATGGGTATCAGTGACACCCTGCGGTCACTGTGTGTATATAGCGGGGTATATTCCCTATGGGTATCAGTGACACCCTGCGGTCACTGTGTGTATATAGCGGGGTATATTCCCTGTGGGTATCAGTGACACCCTGCAGTCACTGTGTGTATATAGCGGGGTATATTCCCTATGGGTATCAGTGACACCCTGCGGTCACTGTGTGTATATAGCGGGGTATATTCCCTATGGGTATCAGTGACACCCTGCGGTCACTGTGTGTATATAGCAGGGTATATTCCCTATGGGTATCAGTGACACCCTGCAGTCACTGTGTGTATATAGCGGGGTATATTCCCTATGGGTATCAGTGACACCCTGCGGTCACTGTGTGTATATAGCAGGGTATATTCCCTATGGGTATCAGTGACACCCTGCGGTCACTGTGTGTGTATAGCGGGTATATTCCCTATGGGTATCAGTGACACCCTGAGGTCACTGTGTGTATATAGCAGGGTATATCCCCTATGGGTATCAGTGACACCCTGCGGTCACTGTGTGTATATAGCGGGTATATTCCCTATGGGTATCAGTGACACCCTGCGGTCACTGTGTATATATAGCGGGGTATATTCCCTATGGGTATCAGTGACACCCTGCGGTCACTGTGTGTGTATATAGCGGGGTATATTCCCTATGGGTATCAGTGACACCCCGCGGTCACTGTGTGTGTATAGCGGGTATATTCCCTATGGGTATCAGTGACACCCCGCGGTCACTGTGTGTATATAGCGGGGTATATTCCCTATGGGTATCAGTAACACCCCGCGGTCACTGTGTGTATATAGCGGGGTATGTCCCCTATGGGTATCAGTGACACCCTGCGGTCACTGTGTGTATATAGCGGGGTATATTCCCTATGGGTATCAGTGACACCCTGCGGTCACTGTGTGTATATAGCGGGGTATATTCCCTATGGGTATCAGTGACACCCTGCGGTCACTGTGTGTATATAGCAGGGTATATTCCCTATGGGTATCAGTGACACCCTGCGGTCACTGTGTGTATATAGCAGGGTATATTCCCTATGGGTATCAGTGACACCCTGCGGTCAATGTGTGTATATAGCAGGGTATATTCTCTTTGGGTATCAGTGACACCCTGCGGTCACTGTGTGTATATATTGGGGTATATTCCCTATAGGTATCAGTGACACCCTGCGGTCACTGTGTGTATATAGCGGGCTTTATTCCCTATGGGTATCAGTGACACCCTGCAGTCACTGTGTGTGTATAGCGGGGTATATTCCCTATGGGTATCAGTGACACCCTGCGGTCACTGTGTGTATATAGCGGGGTATATTCCCTATGGGTACCAGTGACACCCTGCGGTCACTGTGTGTATATAGCAGGGTATATTCCCTATGGGTATCAGTGACACCCTGCGGTCACTGTGTGTATATAGCAGGGTATATTCCCTATGGGTATCAGTGACACCCTGCGGTCACTGTGTGTATATAGCGGGGTATATTCCCTATGGGTATCAGTGACACCCTGCGGTCACTGCGTGTATATAGCGGGGTATATTCCCTATGGGTATCAGTGACACCCTGCGGTCACTGTGTGTATATAGCAGGGTATATTCCCTACGGGTATCAGTGACACCCTGCGGTCACTGTGTGTATATAGCGGGGTATATTCTCTATGGGTATCAGTGACACCCTGCAGTCACTGTGTGTATATAGCGGGGTATATTCCCTATGGGTATCAGTGACACCCTGCGGTCACTGTGTGTATATAGCGGGGTATATTCCCTATGGGTATCAGTGACACCCCGCGGTCACTGTGTGTATATAGCGGGGTATATTCCCTATGGGTATCAGTGACACCCTGCGGTCACTGTGTATATATAGCAGGGTATATTCCCTATGGGTATCAGTGACACCCTGCAGTCACTGTGTGTATATAGCGGGGTATATTCCCTATGGGTATCAGTGACACCCTGCAGTCACTGTGTGTATATAGCGGGGTATATTCCCTATGGGTATCAGTGACACCCTGCGGTCACTGTGTGTATATAGCAGGATATATTCCCTATGGGTATCAGTGACACCCTGCGGTCACTGTGTGTTTATAGCGGGGTATATTCCCTATGGGTATCAGTGACACCCTGCGGTCACTGTGTGTATATAGCAGGGCATATTCCCTATGGGTATCAGTGACACCCTGCGGTCACTGTGTATATAGCGGGGTATATTCCCTATGGGTATCAGTGACACCCTGCAGTCACTGTGTGTATATAGCGGGGTATATTCCCTATGGGTATCAGTGACACCCTGCGGTCACTGTGTGTATATAGCGGGGTATATTCCCTATGGGTATCAGTGACACCCTGCAGTCACTGTGTGTATATAGCGGGGTATATTCCCTATGGGTATCAGTGACACCCTGCAGTCACTGTGTGTATATAGCGGGGTATATTCCCTATGGGTATTAGTGACACCCTGCGGTCACTGTGTGTATATAGCAGGATATATTCCCTATGGGTATCAGTGACACCCTGCGGTCACTGTGTGTTTATAGCGGGGTATATTCCCTATCGGTATCAGTGACACCCTGCGGTCACTGTGTGTATATAGCGGGGTATATTCCCTATGGGTATCAGTGACACCCTGCGGTCACTGTGTGTATATAGCAGGGTATATTCCCTATGGGTATCAGTGACACCCTGCAGTCACTGTGTGTATATAGCGGGGTATATTCCCTATGGGTATCAGTGACACCCTGCGGTCACTGTGTGTATATAGCAGGGTATATTCCCTATGGGTATCAGTGACACCCTGCAGTCACTGTGTGTATATAGCGGGGTATATTCCCTATGGGTATCAGTGACACCCTGCGGTCACTGTGTGTATACAGCAGGGTATGTCCCCTATGGGTATCAGTGACACCCTGCGGTCACTGTGTGTATATAGCGGGATATATTCCCTATGGGTATCAGTGACACCCCGCGGTCACTGTGTGTATATAGCGGGGTATATTCCCTGTGGGTATCAGTGACACCCCGCGGTCACTGAGTGTATATAGCGGGGTATATTCCCTATGGGTATCAGTGACACCCTGCGGTCACTGTGTGTATATAGCGGGTATATTCCCTATGGGTATCAGTGACACCCTGCGGTCACTGTGTGTGTATAGCGGGGTATATTCCCTATGGGTATCAGTGACACCCTGCGGTCACTGTGTGTGTATAGCGGGTATATTCCCTATGGGTATCAGTGACACCCTGAGGTCACTGTGTGTATATAGCAGGGTATATCCCCTATGGGTATCAGTGACACCCTGCGGTCACTGTGTGTATATAGCGGGTATATTCCCTATGGGTATCAGTGACACCCTGCGGTCACTGTGTATATATAGCGGGGTATATTCCCTATGGGTATCAGTGACACCCTGCGGTCACTGTGTGTGTATATAGCGGGGTATATTCCCTATGGGTATCAGTGACACCCCGCGGTCACTGTGTGTGTATAGCGGGTATATTCCCTATGGGTATCAGTGACACCCCGCGGTCACTGTGTGTATATAGCGGGGTATATTCCCTATGGGTATCAGTAACACCCCGCGGTCACTGTGTGTATATAGCGGGGTATATTCCCTATGGGTATCAGTGACACCCTGCGGTCACTGTGTGTATATAGCGGGGTATATTCCCTATGGGTATCAGTGACACCCCGCGGTCACTGTGTGTATATAGCGGGGTATATTCCCTATGGGTATCAGTGACACCCTGCAGTCACTGTGTATATATAGCAGGGTATATTCCCTATGGGTATCAGTGACACCCTGCAGTCACTGTGTGTATATAGCGGGGTATATTCCCTATGGGTATCAGTGACACCCTGCAGTCACTGTGTGTATATAGCGGGGTATATTCCCTATGGGTATCAGTGACACCCTGTGGTCACTGTGTGTATATAGCAGGATATATTCCCTATGGGTATCAGTGACACCCTGCGGTCACTGTGTATTTATAGCGGGGTATATTCCCTATGGGTATCAGTGACACCCTGCGGTCACTGTGTGTGTATAGCGGGTATATTCCCTATGGGTATCAGTGACACCCTGCGGTCACTGTGTGTTTATAGCGGGGTATATTCCCTATGGGTATCAGTGACACCCTGCGGTCACTGTGTGTATATAGCGGGGTATATTCCCTATGGGTATCAGTGACACCCTGCGGTCACTGTGTGTATATAGCGGGGTATATTCCCTATGGGTATCAGTGACACCCTGCGGTCACTGTGTGTATATAGCGGGGTATAATCCCTATGGGTATCAGTGACACCCTGCGGTCACTGTGTGTATATAGCAGGGTATATTCCCTACGGGTATCAGTGACACCCTGCGGTCACTGTGTGTATATAGCGGGGTATATTCTCTATGGGTATCAGTGACACCCTGCAGTCACTGTGTGTATATAGCGGGGTATATTCCCTATGGGTATCAGTGACACCCTGCGGTCACTGTGTGTATATAGCGGGGTATATTCCCTATGGGTATCAGTGACACCCCGCGGTCACTGTGTGTATATAGCGGGGTATATTCCCTATGGGTATCAGTGACACCCTGCGGTCACTGTGTATATATAGCAGGGTATATTCCCTATGGGTATCAGTGACACCCTGCAGTCACTGTGTGTATATAGCGGGGTATATTCCCTATGGGTATCAGTGACACCCTGCAGTCACTGTGTGTATATAGCGGGGTATATTCCCTATGGGTATCAGTGACACCCTGCGGTCACTGTGTGTATATAGCAGGATATATTCCCTATGGGTATCAGTGACACCCTGCGGTCACTGTGTGTTTATAGCGGGGTATATTCCCTATGGGTATCAGTGACACCCTGCGGTCACTGTGTGTATATAGCAGGGCATATTCCCTATGGGTATCAGTGACACCCTGCGGTCACTGTGTATATAGCGGGGTATATTCCCTATGGGTATCAGTGACACCCTGCAGTCACTGTGTGTATATAGCGGGGTATATTCCCTATGGGTATCAGTGACACCCTGCGGTCACTGTGTGTATATAGCGGGGTATATTCCCTATGGGTATCAGTGACACCCTGCAGTCACTGTGTGTATATAGCGGGGTATATTCCCTATGGGTATCAGTGACACCCTGCAGTCACTGTGTGTATATAGCGGGGTATATTCCCTATGGGTATTAGTGACACCCTGCGGTCACTGTGTGTATATAGCAGGATATATTCCCTATGGGTATCAGTGACACCCCGCGGTCACTGTGTGTATATAGCGGGGTATATTCCCTATGGGTATCAGTAACACCCCGCGGTCACTGTGTGTATATAGCGGGGTATATTCCCTATGGGTATCAGTAACACCCCGCGGTCACTGTGTGTATATAGCGGGGTATATTCCCTATGGGTATCAGTGACACCCTGCGGTCACTGTGTGTATATAGCGGGGTATATTCCCTATGGGTATCAGTGACACCCCGCGGTCACTGTGTGTATATAGCGGGGTATATTCCCTATGGGTATCAGTGACACCCCGCGGTCACTGTGTGTATATAGCGGGGTATATTCCCTATGGGTATCAGTGACACCCTGTGGTCACTGTGTGTATATAGCAGGATATATTCCCTATGGGTATCAGTGACACCCTGCGGTCACTGTGTGTTTATAGCGGGGTATATTCCCTATGGGTATCAGTGACACCCTGCGGTCACTGTGTGTGTATAGCGGGTATATTCCCTATGGGTATCAGTGACACCCTGCGGTCACTGTGTGTTTATAGCGGGGTATATTCCCTATGGGTATCAGTGACACCCTGCGGTCACTGTGTGTATATAGCGGGGTATATTCCCTATGGGTATCAGTGACACCCTGCGGTCACTGTGTGTATATAGCGGGGTATATTCCCTATGGGTATCAGTGACACCCTGCGGTCACTGTGTGTATATAGCGGGGTATAATCCCTATGGGTATCAGTGACACCCTGCGGTCACTGTGTGTATATAGCAGGGTATATTCCCTACGGGTATCAGTGACACCCTGCGGTCACTGTGTGTATATAGCGGGGTATATTCTCTATGGGTATCAGTGACACCCTGCAGTCACTGTGTGTATATAGCGGGGTATATTCCCTATGGGTATCAGTGACACCCTGCGGTCACTGTGTGTATATAGCGGGGTATATTCCCTATGGGTATCAGTGACACCCCGCGGTCACTGTGTGTATATAGCGGGGTATATTCCCTATGGGTATCAGTGACACCCTGCGGTCACTGTGTATATATAGCAGGGTATATTCCCTATGGGTATCAGTGACACCCTGCAGTCACTGTGTGTATATAGCGGGGTATATTCCCTATGGGTATCAGTGACACCCTGCAGTCACTGTGTGTATATAGCGGGGTATATTCCCTATGGGTATCAGTGACACCCTGCGGTCACTGTGTGTATATAGCAGGATATATTCCCTATGGGTATCAGTGACACCCTGCGGTCACTGTGTGTTTATAGCGGGGTATATTCCCTATGGGTATCAGTGACACCCTGCGGTCACTGTGTGTATATAGCAGGGCATATTCCCTATGGGTATCAGTGACACCCTGCGGTCACTGTGTATATAGCGGGGTATATTCCCTATGGGTATCAGTGACACCCTGCAGTCACTGTGTGTATATAGCGGGGTATATTCCCTATGGGTATCAGTGACACCCTGCGGTCACTGTGTGTATATAGCGGGGTATATTCCCTATGGGTATCAGTGACACCCTGCAGTCACTGTGTGTATATAGCGGGGTATATTCCCTATGGGTATCAGTGACACCCTGCAGTCACTGTGTGTATATAGCGGGGTATATTCCCTATGGGTATTAGTGACACCCTGCGGTCACTGTGTGTATATAGCAGGATATATTCCCTATGGGTATCAGTGACACCCTGCGGTCACTGTGTGTTTATAGCGGGGTATATTCCCTATCGGTATCAGTGACACCCTGCGGTCACTGTGTGTATATAGCGGGGTATATTCCCTATGGGTATCAGTGACACCCTGCGGTCACTGTGTGTATATAGCAGGGTATATTCCCTATGGGTATCAGTGACACCCTGCAGTCACTGTGTGTATATAGCGGGGTATATTCCCTATGGGTATCAGTGACACCCTGCGGTCACTGTGTGTATATAGCAGGGTATATTCCCTATGGGTATCAGTGACACCCTGCAGTCACTGTGTGTATATAGCGGGGTATATTCCCTATGGGTATCAGTGACACCCTGCGGTCACTGTGTGTATACAGCAGGGTATGTCCCCTATGGGTATCAGTGACACCCTGCGGTCACTGTGTGTATATAGCGGGATATATTCCCTATGGGTATCAGTGACACCCCGCGGTCACTGTGTGTATATAGCGGGGTATATTCCCTGTGGGTATCAGTGACACCCCGCGGTCACTGAGTGTATATAGCGGGGTATATTCCCTATGGGTATCAGTGACACCCTGCGGTCACTGTGTGTATATAGCGGGTATATTCCCTATGGGTATCAGTGACACCCTGCGGTCACTGTGTGTGTATAGCGGGGTATATTCCCTATGGGTATCAGTGACACCCTGCGGTCACTGTGTGTGTATAGCGGGTATATTCCCTATGGGTATCAGTGACACCCTGAGGTCACTGTGTGTATATAGCAGGGTATATCCCCTATGGGTATCAGTGACACCCTGCGGTCACTGTGTGTATATAGCGGGTATATTCCCTATGGGTATCAGTGACACCCTGCGGTCACTGTGTATATATAGCGGGGTATATTCCCTATGGGTATCAGTGACACCCTGCGGTCACTGTGTGTGTATATAGCGGGGTATATTCCCTATGGGTATCAGTGACACCCCGCGGTCACTGTGTGTGTATAGCGGGTATATTCCCTATGGGTATCAGTGACACCCCGCGGTCACTGTGTGTATATAGCGGGGTATATTCCCTATGGGTATCAGTAACACCCCGCGGTCACTGTGTGTATATAGCGGGGTATGTCCCCTATGGGTATCAGTGACACCCTGCGGTCACTGTGTGTATATAGCGGGGTATATTCCCTATGGGTATCAGTGACACCCTGCGGTCACTGTGTGTATATAGCGGGGTATATTCCCTATGGGTATCAGTGACACCCTGCGGTCACTGTGTGTATATAGCAGGGTATATTCCCTATGGGTATCAGTGACACCCTGCGGTCACTGTGTGTATATAGCAGGGTATATTCCCTATGGGTATCAGTGACACCCTGCGGTCAATGTGTGTATATAGCAGGGTATATTCTCTTTGGGTATCAGTGACACCCTGCGGTCACTGTGTGTATATATTGGGGTATATTCCCTATAGGTATCAGTGACACCCTGCGGTCACTGTGTGTATATAGCGGGCTATATTCCCTATGGGTATCAGTGACACCCTGCAGTCACTGTGTGTGTATAGCGGGGTATATTCCCTATGGGTATCAGTGACACCCTGCGGTCACTGTGTGTATATAGCGGGGTATATTCCCTATGGGTACCAGTGACACCCTGCGGTCACTGTGTGTATATAGCAGGGTATATTCCCTATGGGTATCAGTGACACCCTGCGGTCACTGTGTGTATATAGCAGGGTATATTCCCTATGGGTATCAGTGACACCCTGCGGTCACTGTGTGTATATAGCGGGGTATATTCCCTATGGGTATCAGTGACACCCTGCGGTCACTGCGTGTATATAGCGGGGTATATTCCCTATGGGTATCAGTGACACCCTGCGGTCACTGTGTGTATATAGCGGGGTATATTCCCTATGGGTATCAGTGACACCCCGCGGTCACTGTGTGTATATAGCAGAGTATATTCCCTATGGGTATCAGTGACACCCTGCGGTCACTGTGTGTATATAGCAGGGTATATTCCCTATGGGTATCAGTGACACCCTGCGGTCACTGTGTATATATAGCAGGGTATATTCCCTATGGGTATCAGTGACACCCTGCGGTCACTGTGTGTATATAGCGGGATATATCCCCTATGGGTATCAGTGACACCCTGCGGTCACTGTGTGTATATAGCAGGGTATATTCCCTATGGGTATCAGTGACACCCTGCGGTCACTGTGTGTATATAGCGGGGTATATTCCCTATGGGTATCAGTGACACCCTGCGGTCACTGTGTGTATATAGCGGGTATATTCCCTATGGGTATCAGTGACACCCTGCGGTCACTGTGTGTATATAGCAGGGTATATTCCCTATGGGTATCAGTGACACCCTGCGGTCACTGTGTGTATATAGCAGGGTATATTCCCTATGGGTATCAGTGACACCCTGCGGTCACTGTGTGTATATAGCAGGGTATATTCCCTATGGGTATCAGTGACACCCTGCGGTCACTGCATGTATATAGCAGGGTATATTCCCTATGGGTATCAGTGACACCCCGCGGTCACTGTGTGTATATAGCAGGGTATATTCCCTATGGGTATCAGTGACACCCTGCGGTCACTGCGTGTATATAGCAGGATATATTCCCTATGGGTATCAGTGACACCCTGCGGTCACTGTGTGTATATAGCAGGGTATATTCCCTATGGGTATCAGTGACACACTGCGGTCACTGTGTGTATATAGCGGGGTATATTCCCTATGGGTATCAGTGACACCCTGCGGTCACTGTGTGTATATATAGCAGGGTATATTCCCTATGGGTATCAGTGACACCGTGCGGTCACTGTGTGTATATAGCAAGGTATATTCCCTATGGGTATCAGTGACACACTGCGGTCACTGTGTGTATATAGCGGGGTATATTCCCTATGGGTATCAGTGACACCCTGCGGTCACTGTGTGTATATAGCGGGGTATATTCCCTATGGGTATCAGTGACACCCTGCGGTCACTGTGTGTATATAGAGGGGTATATTCCCTATGGGTATCAGTGACACCCTGCGGTCACTGTGTGTATATAGCAGGGTATATTCCCTATGGGTATCAGTGACACCCTGCGGTCACTGCGTGTATATAGCGGGGTATATTCCCTATGGGTATCAGTGACACCCTGCGGTCACTGTGTGTATATAGCGGGGTATATTCCCTATGGGTATCAGTGACACCCCGCGGTCACTGTGTGTGTATAGCGGGGTATATTCCCTATGGGTATCAGTGACACCCTGCGGTCACTGGGTGTATATAGCGGGGTATATTCCCTATGGGTATCAGTGACACCCTGCGGTCACTGTGTGTATATAGCGGGGTATATTCCCTATGGGTATCAGTGACACCCTGCGGTCACCGTGTGTATATAGCTGGGTATATTCCCTGTGGGTATCAGTGACACCCTGCGGTCACTGTGTGTATATAGCTGGGTATATTCCCTGTGGGTATCAGTGACATCCTGCGGTCACTGTGTGTATATAGCAGGGTATATTCCCTATGGGTATCAGTGACACCCAGCGGTCACTGTGTGTATATAGCAGGTATATTCCCTATGGGTATCAGTGACACCCTGCGGTCACTGTGTGTATATAGCGGGGTATATTCCCTATGGGTATCAGTGACACCCTGCGGTCACTGTGTGTATATAGCGGGGTATAATCCCTATGGGTATCAGTGACACCCTGCGGTCACTGTGTGTATATAGCAGGGTATATTCCCTACGGGTATCAGTGACACCCTGCGGTCACTGTGTGTATATAGCGGGGTATATTCTCTATGGGTATCAGTGACACCCTGCAGTCACTGTGTGTATATAGCGGGGTATATTCCCTATGGGTATCAGTGACACCCTGCGGTCACTGTGTGTATATAGCGGGGTATATTCCCTATGGGTATCAGTGACACCCCGCGGTCACTGTGTGTATATAGCGGGGTATATTCCCTATGGGTATCAGTGACACCCTGCGGTCACTGTGTATATATAGCAGGGTATATTCCCTATGGGTATCAGTGACACCCTGCAGTCACTGTGTGTATATAGCGGGGTATATTCCCTATGGGTATCAGTGACACCCTGCAGTCACTGTGTGTATATAGCGGGGTATATTCCCTATGGGTATCAGTGACACCCTGCGGTCACTGTGTGTATATAGCAGGATATATTCCCTATGGGTATCAGTGACACCCTGCGGTCACTGTGTGTTTATAGCGGGGTATATTCCCTATGGGTATCAGTGACACCCTGCGGTCACTGTGTGTATATAGCAGGGCATATTCCCTATGGGTATCAGTGACACCCTGCGGTCACTGTGTATATAGCGGGGTATATTCCCTATGGGTATCAGTGACACCCTGCAGTCACTGTGTGTATATAGCGGGGTATATTCCCTATGGGTATCAGTGACACCCTGCGGTCACTGTGTGTATATAGCGGGGTATATTCCCTATGGGTATCAGTGACACCCTGCAGTCACTGTGTGTATATAGCGGGGTATATTCCCTATGGGTATCAGTGACACCCTGCAGTCACTGTGTGTATATAGCGGGGTATATTCCCTATGGGTATTAGTGACACCCTGCGGTCACTGTGTGTATATAGCAGGATATATTCCCTATGGGTATCAGTGACACCCTGCGGTCACTGTGTGTTTATAGCGGGGTATATTCCCTATCGGTATCAGTGACACCCTGCGGTCACTGTGTGTATATAGCGGGGTATATTCCCTATGGGTATCAGTGACACCCTGCGGTCACTGTGTGTATATAGCAGGGTATATTCCCTATGGGTATCAGTGACACCCTGCAGTCACTGTGTGTATATAGCGGGGTATATTCCCTATGGGTATCAGTGACACCCTGCGGTCACTGTGTGTATATAGCAGGGTATATTCCCTATGGGTATCAGTGACACCCTGCAGTCACTGTGTGTATATAGCGGGGTATATTCCCTATGGGTATCAGTGACACCCTGCGGTCACTGTGTGTATACAGCAGGGTATGTCCCCTATGGGTATCAGTGACACCCTGCGGTCACTGTGTGTATATAGCGGGATATATTCCCTATGGGTATCAGTGACACCCCGCGGTCACTGTGTGTATATAGCGGGGTATATTCCCTGTGGGTATCAGTGACACCCCGCGGTCACTGAGTGTATATAGCGGGGTATATTCCCTATGGGTATCAGTGACACCCTGCGGTCACTGTGTGTATATAGCGGGTATATTCCCTATGGGTATCAGTGACACCCTGCGGTCACTGTGTGTGTATAGCGGGGTATATTCCCTATGGGTATCAGTGACACCCTGCGGTCACTGTGTGTGTATAGCGGGTATATTCCCTATGGGTATCAGTGACACCCTGAGGTCACTGTGTGTATATAGCAGGGTATATCCCCTATGGGTATCAGTGACACCCTGCGGTCACTGTGTGTATATAGCGGGTATATTCCCTATGGGTATCAGTGACACCCTGCGGTCACTGTGTATATATAGCGGGGTATATTCCCTATGGGTATCAGTGACACCCTGCGGTCACTGTGTGTGTATATAGCGGGGTATATTCCCTATGGGTATCAGTGACACCCCGCGGTCACTGTGTGTGTATAGCGGGTATATTCCCTATGGGTATCAGTGACACCCCGCGGTCACTGTGTGTATATAGCGGGGTATATTCCCTATGGGTATCAGTAACACCCCGCGGTCACTGTGTGTATATAGCGGGGTATGTCCCCTATGGGTATCAGTGACACCCTGCGGTCACTGTGTGTATATAGCGGGGTATATTCCCTATGGGTATCAGTGACACCCTGCGGTCACTGTGTGTATATAGCGGGGTATATTCCCTATGGGTATCAGTGACACCCTGCGGTCACTGTGTGTATATAGCAGGGTATATTCCCTATGGGTATCAGTGACACCCTGCGGTCACTGTGTGTATATAGCAGGGTATATTCCCTATGGGTATCAGTGACACCCTGCGGTCAATGTGTGTATATAGCAGGGTATATTCTCTTTGGGTATCAGTGACACCCTGCGGTCACTGTGTGTATATATTGGGGTATATTCCCTATAGGTATCAGTGACACCCTGCGGTCACTGTGTGTATATAGCGGGCTATATTCCCTATGGGTATCAGTGACACCCTGCAGTCACTGTGTGTGTATAGCGGGGTATATTCCCTATGGGTATCAGTGACACCCTGCGGTCACTGTGTGTATATAGCGGGGTATATTCCCTATGGGTACCAGTGACACCCTGCGGTCACTGTGTGTATATAGCAGGGTATATTCCCTATGGGTATCAGTGACACCCTGCGGTCACTGTGTGTATATAGCAGGGTATATTCCCTATGGGTATCAGTGACACCCTGCGGTCACTGTGTGTATATAGCGGGGTATATTCCCTATGGGTATCAGTGACACCCTGCGGTCACTGCGTGTATATAGCGGGGTATATTCCCTATGGGTATCAGTGACACCCTGCGGTCACTGTGTGTATATAGCGGGGTATATTCCCTATGGGTATCAGTGACACCCCGCGGTCACTGTGTGTATATAGCAGAGTATATTCCCTATGGGTATCAGTGACACCCTGCGGTCACTGTGTGTATATAGCAGGGTATATTCCCTATGGGTATCAGTGACACCCTGCGGTCACTGTGTATATATAGCAGGGTATATTCCCTATGGGTATCAGTGACACCCTGCGGTCACTGTGTGTATATAGCGGGATATATCCCCTATGGGTATCAGTGACACCCTGCGGTCACTGTGTGTATATAGCAGGGTATATTCCCTATGGGTATCAGTGACACCCTGCGGTCACTGTGTGTATATAGCGGGGTATATTCCCTATGGGTATCAGTGACACCCTGCGGTCACTGTGTGTATATAGCGGGTATATTCCCTATGGGTATCAGTGACACCCTGCGGTCACTGTGTGTATATAGCAGGGTATATTCCCTATGGGTATCAGTGACACCCTGCGGTCACTGTGTGTATATAGCAGGGTATATTCCCTATGGGTATCAGTGACACCCTGCGGTCACTGTGTGTATATAGCAGGGTATATTCCCTATGGGTATCAGTGACACCCTGCGGTCACTGCATGTATATAGCAGGGTATATTCCCTATGGGTATCAGTGACACCCCGCGGTCACTGTGTGTATATAGCAGGGTATATTCCCTATGGGTATCAGTGACACCCTGCGGTCACTGCGTGTATATAGCAGGATATATTCCCTATGGGTATCAGTGACACCCTGCGGTCACTGTGTGTATATAGCAGGGTATATTCCCTATGGGTATCAGTGACACACTGCGGTCACTGTGTGTATATAGCGGGGTATATTCCCTATGGGTATCAGTGACACCCTGCGGTCACTGTGTGTATATATAGCAGGGTATATTCCCTATGGGTATCAGTGACACCGTGCGGTCACTGTGTGTATATAGCAAGGTATATTCCCTATGGGTATCAGTGACACACTGCGGTCACTGTGTGTATATAGCGGGGTATATTCCCTATGGGTATCAGTGACACCCTGCGGTCACTGTGTGTATATAGCGGGGTATATTCCCTATGGGTATCAGTGACACCCTGCGGTCACTGTGTGTATATAGAGGGGTATATTCCCTATGGGTATCAGTGACACCCTGCGGTCACTGTGTGTATATAGCAGGGTATATTCCCTATGGGTATCAGTGACACCCTGCGGTCACTGCGTGTATATAGCGGGGTATATTCCCTATGGGTATCAGTGACACCCTGCGGTCACTGTGTGTATATAGCGGGGTATATTCCCTATGGGTATCAGTGACACCCCGCGGTCACTGTGTGTGTATAGCGGGGTATATTCCCTATGGGTATCAGTGACACCCTGCGGTCACTGGGTGTATATAGCGGGGTATATTCCCTATGGGTATCAGTGACACCCTGCGGTCACTGTGTGTATATAGCGGGGTATATTCCCTATGGGTATCAGTGACACCCTGCGGTCACCGTGTGTATATAGCTGGGTATATTCCCTGTGGGTATCAGTGACACCCTGCGGTCACTGTGTGTATATAGCTGGGTATATTCCCTGTGGGTATCAGTGACATCCTGCGGTCACTGTGTGTATATAGCAGGGTATATTCCCTATGGGTATCAGTGACACCCAGCGGTCACTGTGTGTATATAGCAGGTATATTCCCTATGGGTATCAGTGACACCCTGCGGTCACTGTGTGTATATAGCGGGGTATATTCCCTATGGGTATCAGTGACACCCTGCGGTCACTGTGTGTATATAGCGGGGTATATTCCCTATGGGTATCAGTGACACCCTGCGGTCACTGTGTGTATATAGCGGGGTATATTCCCTATGGGTATCAGTGACACCCTGCGGTCACTGCGTGTATATAGCGGGGTATATTCCCTATGGGTATCAGTGACACCCTGCGGTCACTGTGTGTATATAGCGGGGTATATTCCCTATGGGTATCAGTGACACCCCGCGGTCACTGTGTGTGTATAGCGGGGTATATTCCCTATGGGTATCAGTGACACCCTGCGGTCACTGGGTGTATATAGCGGGGTATATTCCCTATGGGTATCAGTGACACCCTGCGGTCACTGTGTGTATATAGCGGGGTATATTCCCTATGGGTATCAGTGACACCCTGCAGTCACTGTGTGTATATAGCGGGGTATATTCCCTATGGGTATCAGTGACACCCTGCAGTCACTGTGTGTATATAGCGGGGTATATTCCCTATGGGTATCAGTGACACCCTGTGGTCACTGTGTGTATATAGCAGGATATATTCCCTATGGGTATCAGTGACACCCTGCGGTCACTGTGTGTTTATAGCGGGGTATATTCCCTATGGGTATCAGTGACACCCTGCGGTCACTGTGTGTGTATAGCGGGTATATTCCCTATGGGTATCAGTGACACCCTGCGGTCACTGTGTGTTTATAGCGGGGTATATTCCCTATGGGTATCAGTGACACCCTGCGGTCACTGTGTGTATATAGCGGGGTATATTCCCTATGGGTATCAGTGACACCCTGCGGTCACTGTGTGTATATAGCGGGGTATATTCCCTATGGGTATCAGTGACACCCTGCGGTCACTGTGTGTATATAGCGGGGTATAATCCCTATGGGTATCAGTGACACCCTGCGGTCACTGTGTGTATATAGCAGGGTATATTCCCTACGGGTATCAGTGACACCCTGCGGTCACTGTGTGTATATAGCGGGGTATATTCTCTATGGGTATCAGTGACACCCTGCAGTCACTGTGTGTATATAGCGGGGTATATTCCCTATGGGTATCAGTGACACCCTGCGGTCACTGTGTGTATATAGCGGGGTATATTCCCTATGGGTATCAGTGACACCCCGCGGTCACTGTGTGTATATAGCGGGGTATATTCCCTATGGGTATCAGTGACACCCTGCGGTCACTGTGTATATATAGCAGGGTATATTCCCTATGGGTATCAGTGACACCCTGCAGTCACTGTGTGTATATAGCGGGGTATATTCCCTATGGGTATCAGTGACACCCTGCAGTCACTGTGTGTATATAGCGGGGTATATTCCCTATGGGTATCAGTGACACCCTGCGGTCACTGTGTGTATATAGCAGGATATATTCCCTATGGGTATCAGTGACACCCTGCGGTCACTGTGTGTTTATAGCGGGGTATATTCCCTATGGGTATCAGTGACACCCTGCGGTCACTGTGTGTATATAGCAGGGCATATTCCCTATGGGTATCAGTGACACCCTGCGGTCACTGTGTATATAGCGGGGTATATTCCCTATGGGTATCAGTGACACCCTGCAGTCACTGTGTGTATATAGCGGGGTATATTCCCTATGGGTATCAGTGACACCCTGCGGTCACTGTGTGTATATAGCGGGGTATATTCCCTATGGGTATCAGTGACACCCTGCAGTCACTGTGTGTATATAGCGGGGTATATTCCCTATGGGTATCAGTGACACCCTGCAGTCACTGTGTGTATATAGCGGGGTATATTCCCTATGGGTATTAGTGACACCCTGCGGTCACTGTGTGTATATAGCAGGATATATTCCCTATGGGTATCAGTGACACCCTGCGGTCACTGTGTGTTTATAGCGGGGTATATTCCCTATCGGTATCAGTGACACCCTGCGGTCACTGTGTGTATATAGCGGGGTATATTCCCTATGGGTATCAGTGACACCCTGCGGTCACTGTGTGTATATAGCAGGGTATATTCCCTATGGGTATCAGTGACACCCTGCAGTCACTGTGTGTATATAGCGGGGTATATTCCCTATGGGTATCAGTGACACCCTGCGGTCACTGTGTGTATATAGCAGGGTATATTCCCTATGGGTATCAGTGACACCCTGCAGTCACTGTGTGTATATAGCGGGGTATATTCCCTATGGGTATCAGTGACACCCTGCGGTCACTGTGTGTATACAGCAGGGTATGTCCCCTATGGGTATCAGTGACACCCTGCGGTCACTGTGTGTATATAGCGGGATATATTCCCTATGGGTATCAGTGACACCCCGCGGTCACTGTGTGTATATAGCGGGGTATATTCCCTGTGGGTATCAGTGACACCCCGCGGTCACTGAGTGTATATAGCGGGGTATATTCCCTATGGGTATCAGTGACACCCTGCGGTCACTGTGTGTATATAGCGGGTATATTCCCTATGGGTATCAGTGACACCCTGCGGTCACTGTGTGTGTATAGCGGGGTATATTCCCTATGGGTATCAGTGACACCCTGCGGTCACTGTGTGTGTATAGCGGGTATATTCCCTATGGGTATCAGTGACACCCTGAGGTCACTGTGTGTATATAGCAGGGTATATCCCCTATGGGTATCAGTGACACCCTGCGGTCACTGTGTGTATATAGCGGGTATATTCCCTATGGGTATCAGTGACACCCTGCGGTCACTGTGTATATATAGCGGGGTATATTCCCTATGGGTATCAGTGACACCCTGCGGTCACTGTGTGTGTATATAGCGGGGTATATTCCCTATGGGTATCAGTGACACCCCGCGGTCACTGTGTGTGTATAGCGGGTATATTCCCTATGGGTATCAGTGACACCCCGCGGTCACTGTGTGTATATAGCGGGGTATATTCCCTATGGGTATCAGTAACACCCCGCGGTCACTGTGTGTATATAGCGGGGTATGTCCCCTATGGGTATCAGTGACACCCTGCGGTCACTGTGTGTATATAGCGGGGTATATTCCCTATGGGTATCAGTGACACCCTGCGGTCACTGTGTGTATATAGCGGGGTATATTCCCTATGGGTATCAGTGACACCCTGCGGTCACTGTGTGTATATAGCAGGGTATATTCCCTATGGGTATCAGTGACACCCTGCGGTCACTGTGTGTATATAGCAGGGTATATTCCCTATGGGTATCAGTGACACCCTGCGGTCAATGTGTGTATATAGCAGGGTATATTCTCTTTGGGTATCAGTGACACCCTGCGGTCACTGTGTGTATATATTGGGGTATATTCCCTATAGGTATCAGTGACACCCTGCGGTCACTGTGTGTATATAGCGGGCTATATTCCCTATGGGTATCAGTGACACCCTGCAGTCACTGTGTGTGTATAGCGGGGTATATTCCCTATGGGTATCAGTGACACCCTGCGGTCACTGTGTGTATATAGCGGGGTATATTCCCTATGGGTACCAGTGACACCCTGCGGTCACTGTGTGTATATAGCAGGGTATATTCCCTATGGGTATCAGTGACACCCTGCGGTCACTGTGTGTATATAGCAGGGTATATTCCCTATGGGTATCAGTGACACCCTGCGGTCACTGTGTGTATATAGCGGGGTATATTCCCTATGGGTATCAGTGACACCCTGCGGTCACTGCGTGTATATAGCGGGGTATATTCCCTATGGGTATCAGTGACACCCTGCGGTCACTGTGTGTATATAGCGGGGTATATTCCCTATGGGTATCAGTGACACCCCGCGGTCACTGTGTGTATATAGCAGAGTATATTCCCTATGGGTATCAGTGACACCCTGCGGTCACTGTGTGTATATAGCAGGGTATATTCCCTATGGGTATCAGTGACACCCTGCGGTCACTGTGTATATATAGCAGGGTATATTCCCTATGGGTATCAGTGACACCCTGCGGTCACTGTGTGTATATAGCGGGATATATCCCCTATGGGTATCAGTGACACCCTGCGGTCACTGTGTGTATATAGCAGGGTATATTCCCTATGGGTATCAGTGACACCCTGCGGTCACTGTGTGTATATAGCGGGGTATATTCCCTATGGGTATCAGTGACACCCTGCGGTCACTGTGTGTATATAGCGGGTATATTCCCTATGGGTATCAGTGACACCCTGCGGTCACTGTGTGTATATAGCAGGGTATATTCCCTATGGGTATCAGTGACACCCTGCGGTCACTGTGTGTATATAGCAGGGTATATTCCCTATGGGTATCAGTGACACCCTGCGGTCACTGTGTGTATATAGCAGGGTATATTCCCTATGGGTATCAGTGACACCCTGCGGTCACTGCATGTATATAGCAGGGTATATTCCCTATGGGTATCAGTGACACCCCGCGGTCACTGTGTGTATATAGCAGGGTATATTCCCTATGGGTATCAGTGACACCCTGCGGTCACTGCGTGTATATAGCAGGATATATTCCCTATGGGTATCAGTGACACCCTGCGGTCACTGTGTGTATATAGCAGGGTATATTCCCTATGGGTATCAGTGACACACTGCGGTCACTGTGTGTATATAGCGGGGTATATTCCCTATGGGTATCAGTGACACCCTGCGGTCACTGTGTGTATATATAGCAGGGTATATTCCCTATGGGTATCAGTGACACCGTGCGGTCACTGTGTGTATATAGCAAGGTATATTCCCTATGGGTATCAGTGACACACTGCGGTCACTGTGTGTATATAGCGGGGTATATTCCCTATGGGTATCAGTGACACCCTGCGGTCACTGTGTGTATATAGCGGGGTATATTCCCTATGGGTATCAGTGACACCCTGCGGTCACTGTGTGTATATAGAGGGGTATATTCCCTATGGGTATCAGTGACACCCTGCGGTCACTGTGTGTATATAGCAGGGTATATTCCCTATGGGTATCAGTGACACCCTGCGGTCACTGCGTGTATATAGCGGGGTATATTCCCTATGGGTATCAGTGACACCCTGCGGTCACTGTGTGTATATAGCGGGGTATATTCCCTATGGGTATCAGTGACACCCCGCGGTCACTGTGTGTGTATAGCGGGGTATATTCCCTATGGGTATCAGTGACACCCTGCGGTCACTGGGTGTATATAGCGGGGTATATTCCCTATGGGTATCAGTGACACCCTGCGGTCACTGTGTGTATATAGCGGGGTATATTCCCTATGGGTATCAGTGACACCCTGCGGTCACCGTGTGTATATAGCTGGGTATATTCCCTGTGGGTATCAGTGACACCCTGCGGTCACTGTGTGTATATAGCTGGGTATATTCCCTGTGGGTATCAGTGACATCCTGCGGTCACTGTGTGTATATAGCAGGGTATATTCCCTATGGGTATCAGTGACACCCAGCGGTCACTGTGTGTATATAGCAGGTATATTCCCTATGGGTATCAGTGACACCCTGCGGTCACTGTGTGTATATAGCGGGGTATATTCCCTATGGGTATCAGTGACACCCTGCGGTCACTGTGTGTATATAGCGGGGTATATTCCCTATGGGTATCAGTGACACCCTGCGGTCACTGTGTGTATATAGCGGGGTATATTCCCTATGGGTATCAGTGACACCCTGCGGTCACTGCGTGTATATAGCGGGGTATATTCCCTATGGGTATCAGTGACACCCTGCGGTCACTGTGTGTATATAGCGGGGTATATTCCCTATGGGTATCAGTGACACCCCGCGGTCACTGTGTGTGTATAGCGGGGTATATTCCCTATGGGTATCAGTGACACCCTGCGGTCACTGGGTGTATATAGCGGGGTATATTCCCTATGGGTATCAGTGACACCCTGCGGTCACTGTGTGTATATAGCGGGGTATATTCCCTATGGGTATCAGTGACACCCTGCGGTCACCGTGTGTATATAGCTGGGTATATTCCCTGTGGGTATCAGTGACACCCTGCGGTCACTGTGTGTATATAGCAGGGTATATTCCCTATGGGTATCAGTGACACCCTGCGGTCACTGTGTGTATATAGCGGGGTATATTCCCTATGGGTATCAGTGACACCCTGCGGTCACTGTGTGTATATAGCGGGGTATATTCCCTATGGGTATCAGTGACACCCTGCGGTCACTGTGTGTATATAGCGGGGTATATTCCCTATGGGTATCAGTGACACCCTGCGGTCACTGTGTGTATATAGCGGGTATATTCCCTATGGGTATCAGTGACACCCTGCGGTCACTGTGTATATATAGCGGGGTATATTCCCTATGGGTATCAGTGACACCCTGCGGTCACTGTGTGTGTATATAGCGGGGTATATTCCCTATGGGTATCAGTGACACCCCGCGGTCACTGTGTGTATATAGCGGGGTATATTCCCTATGGGTATCAGTAACACCCCGCGGTCACTGTGTGTATATAGCGGGGTATATTCCCTATGGGTATCAGTGACACCCCGCGGTCACTGTGTGTATATAGCAGGGTATATTCCCTATGGGTATCAGTGACACCCTGCGGTCACTGTGTGTGTATAGCAGGGTATATTCCCTATGGGTATCAGTGACACCCTGCGGTCACTGTGTGTATATAGCAGGGTATATTCCCTATGGGTATTAGTGACACCCTGCGGTCACTGTGTGTATATAGCGGGGTATATCCCCTATGGGTATCAGTGACACCCTGCGGTCACTGTGTGTATATAGCGGGGTATATTCCCTATGGGTATCAGTGACACCCTGCGGTCACTGTGTGTATATAGCAGGGTATATTCCCTATGGGTATCAGTGACACCCTGCGGTCACTGTGTGTATATAGCAGGGTATATTCCCTATGGGTATCAGTGACACCCTGCGGTCAATGTGTGTATATAGCAGGGTATATTCCCTATGGGTATCAGTGACACCCTGCGGTCACTGTGTGTATATAGCGGGCTATATTCCCTATGGGTTTCAGTGACACCCTGCAGTCACTGTGTGTGTATAGCGGGGTATATTCCCTATGGGTATCAGTGACACCCTGCGGTCACTGTGTGTATATAGCGGGGTATATTCCCTATGGGTACCAGTGACACCCTGCGGTCACTGTGTGCATATAGCAGGGTATATTCCCTATGGGTATCAGTGACACCCTGCGGTCACTGTGTGTATATAGCAGGGTATATTCCCTATGGGTATCAGTGACACCCTGCGGTCACTGTGTGTATATAGCGGGGTATATTCCCTATGGGTATCAGTGACACCCCGCGGTCACTGTGTGTATATAATGCGGGGTATATTCCCTATGGGTATCAGTGACACCCTGCGGTCACTGCGTGTATATAGCGGGGTATATTCCCTATGGGTATCAGTGACACCCTGCGGTCACTGTGTGTATATAGCAGGGTATATTCCCTATGGGTATCAGTGACACCCTGCGGTCACTGTGTGTATATAGCAGGGTATATTCCCTATGGGTATCAGTGACACCCTGCGGTCACTGTGTGTATATAGCAGGGTATATTCCCTATGGGTATCAGTGACACCCTGCGGTCACTGTGTGTATATAGCAGGGTATATTCCCTATGGGTATCAGTGACACCCTGCGGTCACTGTGTGTATATAGCAGGGTATATTCCCTATGGGTATCAGTGACACCCTGCGGTCACTGTGTGTATATAGCAGGGTATATTCCCTATGGGTATCAGTGACACCCTGCGGTCACTGTGTGTATATAGCGGGGTATATTCCCTATGGGTATCAGTGACACCCTGCGGTCACTGTGTGTATATAGCGGGGTATATTCCCTATGGGTATCAGTGACACCCTGCGGTCACTGTGTGTATATAGCGGGGTATATTCCCTATGGGTATCAGTGACACCCTGCGGTCACTGTGTGTATATAGCGGGGTATATTCCCTATGGGTATCAGTGACACCCCGCGGTCACTGTGTGTATATAATGCGGGGTATATTCCCTATGGGTATCAGTGACACCCTGCGGTCACTGTGTGTGTATAGCGGGGTATATTCCCTATGGGTATCAGTGACACCCTGCGGTCACTGTGTGTATATAGCGGGGTATATTCCCTATGGGTACCAGTGACACCCTGCGGTCACTGTGTGCATATAGCAGGGTATATTCCCTATGGGTATCAGTGACACCCTGCGGTCACTGTGTGTATATAGCAGGGTATATTCCCTATGGGTATCAGTGACACCCTGCGGTCACTGTGTGTATATAGCGGGGTATATTCCCTATGGGTATCAGTGACACCCCGCGGTCACTGTGTGTATATAATGCGGGGTATATTCCCTATGGGTATCAGTGACACCCTGCGGTCACTGCGTGTATATAGCGGGGTATATTCCCTATGGGTATCAGTGACACCCTGCGGTCACTGTGTGTATATAGCGGGCTATATTCCCTATGGGTATCAGTGACACCCTGCGGTCACTGTGTGTATATAGCGGGGTATATTCCCTATGGGTACCAGTGACACCCTGCGGTCACTGTGTGCATATAGCAGGGTATATTCCCTATGGGTATCAGTGACACCCTGCGGTCACTGTGTGTATATAGCAGGGTATATTCCCTATGGGTATCAGTGACACCCTGCGGTCACTGTGTGTATATAGCGGGGTATATTCCCTATGGGTATCAGTGACACCCCGCGGTCACTGTGTGTATATAATGCGGGGTATATTCCCTATGGGTATCAGTGACACCCTGCGGTCACTGCGTGTATATAGCGGGGTATATTCCCTATGGGTATCAGTGACACCCTGCGGTCACTGTGTGTATATAGCAGGGTATATTCCCTATGGGTATCAGTGACACCCTGCGGTCACTGTGTGTATATAGCAGGGTATATTCCCTATGGGTATCAGTGACACCCTGCGGTCACTGTGTGTATATAGCAGGGTATATTCCCTATGGGTATCAGTGACACCCTGCGGTCACTGTGTGTATATAGCAGGGTATATTCCCTATGGGTATCAGTGACACCCTGCGGTCACTGTGTGTATATAGCGGGTATATTCCCTATGGGTATCAGTGACACCCCGCGGTCACTGTGTATATATAGCGGGGTATATTCCCTATGGGTATCAGTGACACCCTGCGGTCACCGTGTGTATATAGCAGGGTATATTCCCTATGGGTATCAGTGACACCCTGCGGTCACTGTGTGCGTATAGCAGGGTAATGTATGGAGTGCTAGTGCCATCCTGTGGTCAGTGTGTGTATTACATACCAGTGTCCCCAGGTTGATGGCGATGTTAAACCCCATCTGCACAGCCAGGAAGAGCAGGAGAATATCACCGACATAGGGACACAGCCAGGGGTGTGTAACCACCTCCAGCACAGGCATGCTCCCCCTGGGGGGGGGGCAGCAGTAACAGCAGGGGGGTTTCCCTCACTGTATTGTGATGTCATCACCATGCATACACAGCACAGGTACAGCGCGGGCAGTGCCAGCCTCCCCCTCACACACTACTACACCATGTATACACAGCACAGGTACAGCGCGGGCAGTGCCAGCCTCCCCTCACACACTACTACACCATGTATACACAGCACAGGTACAGCGCGGGCAGTGCCAGCCTCCCCCTCACACACACACTACACCATGTATACACAGCACAGGTACAGCGCGGGCAGTGCCAGCCTCCCCCTCACACACACTACTACACCATGTATACACAGCACAGGTACAGCGCGGGCAGCGGCAGTGCCAGCCTCCCCCTCACACACACTACTACATCATGTATACACAGCACAGGTACAGCGCGGGCAGTGCCAGCCTCCCCCTCACACACACTACTACACCATGTATACACAGACAGGTACAGCGCGGGCAGTGCCAGCCTCCCCCTCACACACACTACTACACCATGTATACACAGCACAGGTACAGCGCGGGCAGTGCCAGCCTCCCCCTCACACACACTACTACACCATGTATACACAGCACAGGTACAGCGCGGGCAGCAGCAGTGCCAGCCTCCCCCTCACACACACTACTACACCATGTATACACAGCACGGGTACAGCGCGGGCAGTGCCAGCCTCCCCCTCACACACACTACTACACCCTGTATACACAGCACATGTACAGCGCGGGCAGTGCCAGCCTCCCCCTCACACACACTACTACACCATGTATACACAGCACGGGTACAGCGCGGGCAGTGCCAGCCTCCCCCTCACACACACTACTACACCATGTATACACAGCACAGGTACAGCGCGGGCAGTGCCAGCCTCCCCCTCACACACACTACTACACCATGTATACACAGCACAGGTACAGCGCGGGCAGTGCCAGCCTCCCCCCCTCACACACACTACTACACCATGTATACACAGCACGGGCAGCGGCAGTGCCAGCCTCCCCCTCACACACAATACTACACCATGTATACACAGCACAGGTACAGCGCGGGCAGTGCCAGCCTCCCCCTCACACACACTACTACACCATGTATACACAGCACAGGTACAGCGCGGGCAGTGCCAGCCTCCCCCTCACACACACACACTACTACACCATGTATACACAGCACAGGTACAGCGTGGGCAGTGCCAGCCTCCCCCTCACACACACTACTACACCATGTATACACAGCACAGGTACAGCACGGGCAGTGCCAGCCTCCCCCTCACACACACTACTACACCATGTATACACAGCACAGGTACAGCGCGGGCAGCGGCAGCCTCCCCCTCACACACACTACTACACCATGTATACACAGCACAGGTACAGCACGGGCAGTGCCAGTCACCCCCTCACACACACTACTACACCATGTATACACAGCACAGGTACAGCGCGGGCAGTGCCAGCCTCCCCCTCACACACACTACTACACCATGTATACACAGCACAGGTACAGCACGGGCAGTGCCAGCCTCCCCCTCACACACACTACTACACCATGTATACACAGCACAGGTACAGCGCGGGCAGCGCCAGCCTCCCCCTCACACACACTACTACACCATGTATACACAGCACAGGTACAGCGCGGACAGTGCCAGCCTCCCCCTCACACACACTACTACACCATGTATACACAGCACAGGTACAGCGCGGGCAGCGCCAGCCTCCCCCTCACACACACTACTACACCATGTATACACAGCACAGGTACAGCGCGGGCAGTGCCAGCCTCTCCCTCACACACACTACTACACCATGTATACACAGCACAGGTACAGCGCGGGCAGCGGCAGTGCCAGCCTCCCCCTCACACACACTACTACACCATGTATATACAGCACAGGTACAGCGCGGGCAGCGCCAGCCTCCCCCTCACACACACTACTACACCATGTATACACAGCACAGGTACAGCGCGGGCAGTGCCAGCCTCTCCCTCACACACACTACTACACCATGTATACATAGCACAGGTACAGCGCGGGCAGCGGCAGTGCCAGCCTCCCCCTCACACACACTACTACACCATGTATACACAGCACAGGTACAGCACGGGCAGTGCCAGCCTCCCCCTCACACACACTACTACACCATGTATACACAGCACAGGTACAGCGCGGGCAGCACCAGCCTCCCCCTCACACACACTACTACACCATGTATACACAGCACAGGTACAGCGCGGGCAGTGCCAGCCTCCCCCTCACACACACTACTACACCATGTATACACAGCACAGGTACAGCGCGGGCAGCGCCAGCCTCCCCCTCACACACACTACTACACCATGTATACACAGCACAGGTACAGCGCGGACAGTGCCAGCCTCCCCCTCACACACACTACTACACCATGTATACACAGCACAGGTACAGCGCGGGCAGCGCCAGCCTCCCCCTCACACACACTACTACACCATGTATACACAGCACAGGTACAGCGCGGGCAGTGCCAGCCTCTCCCTCACACACACTACTACACCATGTATACACAGCACAGGTACAGCGCGGGCAACGGCAGTGCCAGCCTCCCCCTCACACACACTACTACACCATGTATACACAGCACAGGTACAGCACGGGCAGTGCCAGCCTCCCCCTCACACACACTACTACACCATGTATACACAGCACAGGTACAGCGCGGGCAGCACCAGCCTCCCCCTCACACACACTACTACACCATGTATACACAGCACAGGTACAGCGCGGGCAGTGCCAGCCTCCCCCTCACACACACTACTACACCATGTATACACAGCACAGGTACAGCGCGGGCAGTGCCAGCCTCCCCCTCTCACACACACACTACTACACCATGTATACACAGCACGGGTACAGCGCGGGCAGCGGCAGTGCCAGCCTCCCCCTCACACACACTACTACACCATGTATACACAGCACAGGTACAGCGCGGGCAGTGCCAGCCTCCCCCTCTCACACACACACTACTACACCATGTATACACAGCACAGGTACAGCGCGGGCAGTGCCAGCCTCCCCCTCACACACACTACTACACCATGTATACACAGCACAGGTACAGCGCGGGCAGCGGCAGCCTCCCCCTCACACACACTACTACACCATGTATACACAGCACAGGTACAGCGCGGGCAGTGCCAGCCTCCCCCTCACACACACTACTACACCATGTATACACAGCACAGGTACAGCGCGGGCAGTGCCAGCCTCCCCCTCACACACACACTACACCATGTATACACAGCACAGGTACAGCGCGGGCTGTGCCAGCCTCCCCCTCACACACACTACTACACCATGTATACACAGCACAGGTACAGCGCGGGCAGTGCCAGCCTCCCCCTCACACACTACTACACCATGTATACACAGCACAGGTACAGCGCGGGCAGTGCCAGCCTCCCCCTCACACATACTACTACACCATGTATACACAGCACAGGTACAGCGCGGGCAGTGGCAGCCTCCCCCTCACACACACTACTACACCATGTATACACAGCACAGGTACAGCGCGGGCAGTGCCAGCCTCCCCCTCACACACACTACTACACCATGTATACACAGCACAGGTACAGCGCGGGCAGTGCCAGCCTCCCCCTCACACACACTACTACACCATGTATACACAGCACAGGTACAGCGCGGGCAGTGCCAGCCTCCCCCTCACACACACTACTACACCATGTATACACAGCACAGGTACAGCGCGGGCAGTGCCAGCCTCCCCCTCACACACACTACTACACCATGTATACACAGCACAGGTACAGCGCGGGCAGTGCCAGCCTCCCCCTCACACACACTGCTACACCATGTATACACAGCACAGGTACAGCGCGGGCAGCGGCAGTGCCAGCCTCCCCGTCACACACACTACTACACCATGTATACACAGCACAGGTACAGCGCCGGCAGTGCCAGCCTCCCCCTCACACACACTACTACACCATGTATACACAGCACAGGTACAGCGCGGGCAGTGCCAGCCTCCCCCTCACACACACTACTACACCATGTATACACAGCACAGGTACAGCGCGGGCAGCGCCAGCCTCCCCCTCACACACACTTCTACACCATGTATACACAGCACAGGTACAGCGCGGGCAGTGCCAGCCTCCCCCCCTCACACACACTACTACACCATGTATACACAGCACAGGTACAGCGCGGGCAGTGCCAGCCTCCCTCTCACACACACTACTACACCATGTATACACAGCACAGGTACAGCGCGGGCAGTGCCAGCCTCCCCCTCACACACACTACTACACCATGTATACACAGCACAGGTACAGCGCGGGCAGTGCCAGCCTCCCCCTCACACACACTACTACACCATGTATACACAGCACAGGTACAGCGCGGGCAGCGGCAGTGCCAGCCTCCCCCTCACACACACTACTACACCATGTATACACAGCACAGGTACAGCGCGGGCAGTGCCAGCCTCCCCCTCACACACACTACTACACCATGTATACACAGCACAGGTACAGCGCGGGCAGTGCCAGCCTCCCCCTCACACACACTACTACACCATGTATACACAGCACAGGTACAGCGCGGGCAGTGCCAGCCTCCCCCTCACACACACTGCTACACCATGTATACACAGCACAGGTACAGCGCGGGCAGTGCCAGCCTCCCCCTCACACACACTACTACACCATGTATACACAGCACAGGTACAGCGCGGGCAGTGCCAGCCTCCCCCTCACACACACTACTACACCATGTATACACAGCACAGGTACAGCGCGGGCAGTGCCAGCCTCCCCCTCACACACACTACTACACCATGTATACACAGAACAGGTACAGCGCGGGCAGTGCCAGCCTCCCCCTCACACACACTACTACACCATGTATACACAGCACAGGTACAGAGCGGGCAGTGCCAGCCTCCCCCTCACACACACTACTACACCATGTATACACAGCACAGGTACAGCACGGGCAGTGCCAGCCCCCCCCTCACACACACTACTACACCATGTATACACAGCACAGGTACAGCGCGGGCAGTGCCAGCCTCCCCCTCACACACACTACTACACCATGTATACACAGCACAGGTACAGCGCGGGCAGTGCCAGCCTCCCCCTCACACACACTACTACACCATGTATACACAGCACAGGTACAGCGCGGGCAGTGCCAGCCTCCCCCTCACACACACTGCTACACCATGTATACACAGCACAGGTACAGCGCGGGCAGCGGCAGTGCCAGCCTCCCCGTCACACACACTACTACACCATGTATACACAGCACAGGTACAGCGCCGGCAGTGCCAGCCTCCCCCTCACACACACTACTACACCATGTATACACAGCACAGGTACAGCGCGGGCAGTGCCAGCCTCCCCCTCACACACACTACTACACCATGTATACACAGCACAGGTACAGCGCGGGCAGCGCCAGCCTCCCCCTCACACACACTTCTACACCATGTATACACAGCACAGGTACAGCGCGGGCAGCGGCAGTGCCAGTCTCCCCCTCACACACACTACTACACCATGTATACACAGCACTGGTACAGCGCGGGCAGTGCCAGCCTCCCCCTCACACACACTACTACACCATGTATACACAGCACAGGTACAGCACGGGCAGCGGCAGTGCCAGCCTCCCCCCCTCACACACACTACTACACCATGTATACACAGCACAGGTACAGCGCGGGCAGTGCCAGCCTCCCCCTCACACACACTACTACACCATGTATACACAGCACAGGTACAGCGCGGGCAGTGCCAGCCTCCCCCTCACACACACTACTACACCATGTATACACAGCACAGGTACAGCGCGGGCAGTGCCAGCCTCCCCCTCACACACACTACTACACCATGTATACACAGCACAGGTACAGCGCGGGCAGCGGCAGTGCCAGCCTCCCCCTCACACACACTACTACACCATGTATACACAGCACAGGTACAGCGCGGGCAGTGCCAGCCTCCCCCTCACACACACTACTACACCATGTATACACAGCACAGGTACAGCGCGGGCAGTGACAGCCTCCCCCTCACACACACTACTACACCATGTATACACAGCACAGGTACAGCGCGGGCAGTGCCAGCCTCCCCCTCACACACACTACTACACCATGTATATACAGCACAGGAACAGCGCGGGCAGCGGCAGCCTCCCCCTCACACACACTACTACACCATGTATACACAGCACAGGTACAGCGCGGGCAGCGGCAGCCTCCCCCTCACACACACTACTACACCATGTATACACAGCACAGGTACAGCGCAGACAGCGGCAGTGCCAGCCTCCCCCTCACACACTACTACACCATGTATACACAGCACAGGTACAGCGCGGGCAGTGCCAGCCTCCCCCTCACACACACTACTACACCATGTATACACAGCACAGGTACAGCGCGGGCAGTGCCAGCCTCCCCCTCACACACACTACTACACCATGTATACACAGCACAGGTACAGCGCGGGCAGTGCCAGCCTCCCCCTCACACACACTACTACACCATGTATACACAGCACAGGTACAGCGCGGGCAGTGCCAGCCTCCCCCTCACACACACTACTACACCATGTATACACAGAACAGGTACAGCGCGGGCAGTGCCAGCCTCCCCCTCACACACACTACTACACCATGTATACACAGCACAGGTACAGAGCGGGCAGTGCCAGCCTCCCCCTCACACACACTACTACACCATGTATACACAGCACAGGTACAGCACGGGCAGTGCCAGCCCCCCCCTCACACACACTACTACACCATGTATACACAGCACAGGTACAGCGCGGGCAGTGCCAGCCTCCCCCTCACACACACTACTACACCATGTATACACAGCACAGGTACAGCGCGGGCAGTGCCAGCCTCCCCCTCACACACACTACTACACCATGTATACACAGCACAGGTACAGCGCGGGCAGTGCCAGCCTCCCCCTCACACACACTGCTACACCATGTATACACAGCACAGGTACAGCGCGGGCAGCGGCAGTGCCAGCCTCCCCGTCACACACACTACTACACCATGTATACACAGCACAGGTACAGCGCCGGCAGTGCCAGCCTCCCCCTCACACACACTACTACACCATGTATACACAGCACAGGTACAGCGCGGGCAGTGCCAGCCTCCCCCTCACACACACTACTACACCATGTATACACAGCACAGGTACAGCGCGGGCAGCGCCAGCCTCCCCCTCACACACACTTCTACACCATGTATACACAGCACAGGTACAGCGCGGGCAGCGGCAGTGCCAGTCTCCCCCTCACACACACTACTACACCATGTATACACAGCACTGGTACAGCGCGGGCAGTGCCAGCCTCCCCCTCACACACACTACTACACCATGTATACACAGCACAGGTACAGCACGGGCAGCGGCAGTGCCAGCCTCCCCCCCTCACACACACTACTACACCATGTATACACAGCACAGGTACAGCGCGGGCAGTGCCAGCCTCCCCCTCACACACACTACTACACCATGTATACACAGCACAGGTACAGCGCGGGCAGTGCCAGCCTCCCCCTCACACACACTACTACACCATGTATACACAGCACAGGTACAGCGCGGGCAGTGCCAGCCTCCCCCTCACACACACTACTACACCATGTATACACAGCACAGGTACAGCGCGGGCAGCGGCAGTGCCAGCCTCCCCCTCACACACACTACTACACCATGTATACACAGCACAGGTACAGCGCGGGCAGTGCCAGCCTCCCCCTCACACACACTACTACACCATGTATACACAGCACAGGTACAGCGCGGGCAGTGCCAGCCTCCCCCTCACACACACTACTACACCATGTATACACAGCACAGGTACAGCGCGGGCAGTGCCAGCCTCCCCCTCACACACACTGCTACACCATGTATACACAGCACAGGTACAGCGCGGGCAGTGCCAGCCTCCCCCTCACACACACTACTACACCATGTATACACAGCACAGGTACAGCGCGGGCAGTGCCAGCCTCCCCCTCACACACACTACTACACCATGTATACACAGCACAGGTACAGCGCGGGCAGTGCCAGCCTCCCCCTCACACACACTACTACACCATGTATACACAGAACAGGTACAGCGCGGGCAGTGCCAGCCTCCCCCTCACACACACTACTACACCATGTATACACAGCACAGGTACAGAGCGGGCAGTGCCAGCCTCCCCCTCACACACACTACTACACCATGTATACACAGCACAGGTACAGCGCGGGCAGTGCCAGCCTCCCCCTCACACACACTACTACACCATGTATACACAGCACAGGTACAGCGCAGGCAGTGCCAGCCTCCCCCTCACACACACTACTACACCATGTATACACAGCACAGGTACAGCGCGGGCAGTGCCAGCCTCCCCCTCACACACACTACTACACCATGTATACACAGCACAGGTACAGCGCGGGCAGTGCCAGCCTCCCCCTCACACACACTACTACACCATGTATACACAGCACAGGTACAGCGCGGGCAGCGGCAGCCTCCCCCTCACACACAATACTACACCATGTATACACAGCACAGGTACAGCGCGGGCAGTGCCAGCCTCCCCCTCACACACAATACTACACCATGTATACACAGCACAGGTACAGCGTGGGCAGCGGCAGCCTCCCCCTCACACACACTACTACACCATGTATACACAGCACAGGTACAGCGCGGGCAGCGGCAGTGCCAGCCTCTCCCTCACACACACTACTACACCATGTATACACAGCACAGGTACAGCGCGGGCAGCGGCAGTGCCAGCCTCCCCTCACACACACTTCTACACCATGTATACACAGCACAGGTACAGCGCGGGCAGTGCCAGCCTCCCCCTCACACACACTACTACACCATGTATACACAGCACAGGTACAGCGCGGGCAGTGCCAGCCTCCCCCTCACACACACTACTACACCATGTATACACAGCACAGGTACAGCGCGGGCAGTGCCAGCCTCCCCCTCACACACACTACTACACCATGTATATACAGCACAGGAACAGCGCGGGCAGCGGCAGCCTCCCCCTCACACACACTACTACACCATGTATACACAGCACAGGTACAGCGCGGGCAGCGGCAGCCTCCCCCTCACACACACTACTACACCATGTATACACAGCACAGGTACAGCGCAGACAGCGGCAGTGCCAGCCTCCCCCTCACACACTACTACACCATGTATACACAGCACAGGTACAGCGCGGGCAGTGCCAGCCTCCCCCTCACACACACTACTACACCATGTATACACAGCACAGGTACAGCGCGGGCAGTGCCAGCCTCCCCCTCCCCCTGCAAAGATGGCGACGAACCCTGCAAAGATGGCAGCGAACCCTGCAAAGATGGCGACGAACCCTGCAAAGATGGCGGCGAACCCTGCAAAGATGGCGGCGAACCCTGCAAAGATGGTGGCGAACCCTGCAAAGATGGCGGCGAATCCCGCAAAGATGGCGGCGAACCCCGCAAAGATGGCGGCGAACCCCGCAAAGATGGCGGCAAACCCCGCAAAGATGGCAATAATGAATGGGAAACAATAACAAGTAAAAACAAGGCTGCCCAAACCAGCTCAGCTAGCAAGAAAACTACAGAAACTGTCCAAGAAGAGATCTCGCAGCACAATACATATGAGGTATTGGGGGAAAAGAGTTGGGGTGAAAAGATGGATGACGCAGACCCCCCGATATGTCGGACAGTCAGGCCCCACAGCGGTCTGGATCTATTCAGGACATTGAGATGGCCGGACCATCGAATAAGAGAAATCTGCCATCAGAGAGTCCCCCCGGGAGAAAGAAAATGGTCAAAAAGAAAAATGTTAATAGGAAAAAAGGGCGGTGATTGACTCACTAAATATGCCAAAGCGCCCCTCTCCGCTGAAAGTGGCAACTATTAATGTGAACAGTATTAAGGGGAAAAAGACCCGGACTGAAGCCTTTACTATTCTAAAGGACTTTAATAATGAGGTTTTCTTTTTGCAGGAAACCCGCTTGACCGCTACAAGTGACGTATTTGTGTGCAGAAGGGACTGGATTTGGGGCCCCTCTTTCTGGTCCTTTGGACCAGATAAATGTGATGGTGTAGGCATTGTTTTCAAAGGGATTTCCGTTATGTGCAACAAATTAGTTGACATAATGCCTGGAAGATGTCTTCTGTTAGATGTTAAAATTGAAGCTGTTGATTACAGACGAATTAACATTTATGGTCCTCAAAGTAGAACGGAAAGAAAAGATTTGTTTTCTTTAATAAGGCCGTATTTACATACAGCGAAAATAGTCATTTTTGGCGGGGATTTCAATTGTGTCTCACATGTTCAGGATAGAGGGAAAACCAGAGAATGTATTCAGTATGACTCCATATTTCTGAACAATATGTGCACTCAGGCTGGTTTGGTAGATGTCTTTAAGACACAAAACCCAAATAAAGCGGGGTATACATATAATAAAAGGTGACTCTAAAAGTCGGATAGACAAAATATATGTAAAAAAACAAAGTTTAATAATGTTATTTTAAAGCCTGTGGAGTTTTCGGATCACGCTCTGCTGGCGGTGACCCTAAATCTGGAAGAGTCTGGTGTGTCCGGGCCTGGTTATTGGAAATTTAACGCCAATATCCTAAAGTGTGATAAGACCGTAGCTAGGTGTAAAGATCTCCTGGAAGCCAGGTTAACATTAAAAAGCTTGTATGAAAACTCTGGTGCATGGTGGGAGGAAACAAAACACGAAATTAAGGGGTTTTTTCCAAGACGGAAGGGCGTAATTATCATAATTCGAAGTATAACAAAATATTTGTCGCTCAGACTGAGATTATTTCGCGCTTTTTCTGCCATACAAAGCGGGGAAGAGGTAAAGGCAGAATACACCCGTCAGATAAAAGGACAAATGAAGGAGTTAAAAATTAAATAAGTTTGTATGAAAACTCTGGTGCATGCTGGGAGGAAACAAAACACGAAGTTAGTGACAGAACAGATCCATGCTCCAAGGGTAACTGTGTGCATATATAACGTGGAAAATTCCAGAAACAACCTGCTCAGAATGGGTAACGGTATCAATGTCCCGTATATGAGGGGAGGGGGGGATGAGTGCCTAGGTAGCCTAAATGGCACAAAATGTATAACCCCCCCAGAATCAGTATAGCAGCCCCAAAATATATTACAATGCACAGATCCTGGTCACAGGAGTGAAACGGCGACTTTGCGGGTCTCCGGTTCTCATGTCCACCCCTGGAATCCGTCGGGGCGGTCAAATGGCGTTACCCACATATAAAACGCAACGCTCGCCACAGAATACAATTACCTGGGGCAAAGGGGGCAGAATTGCTATTGTAAGACACTACATTAAGTGGCCACAAGGGGTCACTAAAGCCCCTAAAAGCTGCACTCGGGGTAATACAGGGACGGGGCGTGTACTTTTTGCTGCGCCCCCTCCCCCCCCCCCCCCACTCCTGCCTGCTCCTCTACGTTCTGAGCCCCCCTCCTTAAATCGCGCGGGGTCACGTGACCCGCAGCATCATTTGACACGTGTGACATCATTTGACGCCGGCCGAGTCCAGGTAAGTTTTAGAGTTGCGGGGGCCTCACGCGATCCCCCCCCCCCGGCATTTCATTTAAATGCCTCGGGGAAGAGCGCGGGGCCTCTGCAGCGACCCGCGACCCCCCCCCCCCAGACAAATCCAGCACCCCCCCTGCAGCGACCCGCGCCCCCCCCCAGACAAATCCAGCACCCACCCTGCAGCGACTCGCGCCCCCCCCCAGACAAACCCAGCACCCCCCCTGCAGCGACCCGCGCGCCCACCCCCAGACAAATCCAGCACCCCCCCCCTGTGGGACCCGCTGCCCCCCCCCCCCAGACAAATCCAGCACCCCCCCTGTGGGACCCGCTGCCCCCCCCCCCAGACAAATCCAGCACCCCCCCTGCAGCGACCCGCGCGCCCCCCCCCAGACAAATCCAGCACCCCCCCTGTGGGACCCGCTGCCCCCCCCCCAGACAAATCCAGCACCCCCCCTGTGGGACCCGCTGCCCCCCCCCCCAGACAAATCCAGCACCCCCCCTGTGGGACCCGCTGCCCCCCCCCCAGACAAATCCAGCACCCCCCGTGTGGGACCCGCTCCCCCCCCCACCCCCTTCGCGCACCGCTGATATAGGGAAATACGTATGTAGGAACCGTGTGAATACCTGGGAAGAAATAGCCACCTCTGATTTATATTATATTATAATGATAGAGGTGTTCATACCAAGGCCACACAGAAACAAACCTCTCATACAAATAAAGTGATAAATATATACAGTGAAATAAAAACCCCCAGCGATTGTCCAAAGAGCAGGTGTAATTATATATATATATATATATATATATATATATATATATATATAGTGATATACCCATCAGGTGTGCAAACACAATAAAAAAACCGGTATAAGCCGTGTCAATTTGTCAGGTGCTCAGAATAACATTAAATGCATAAAGCACAGAGCTGGGCTTTATTTATGTAGGCGGATACTATTGTCGAAATTCAGTCGTTTGTGGCTATAAACGGGATACTTATGTATACACACACACACACACACACACACATATATATATATACTGTAACCGCACGCGACGGCGACAAAGCCTTTTGTTTTGACGCGCTGTCGCCGGCACTATAAGCGTAGCCTTGCTGTGATGATAGCTCTGCGGTTGCCGCTCCAAACGGAACAGCGCTCATGGCGCCGTCCCGATCACGTGACCGTCGCAGGGGCGTAAAAAAAATATTTGTCGCTCAGACTGAGATTATTTCGCGCTTTTTCTGCCATACAAAGCAGGGAAGAGGTAAAGGCAGAATACATCCGTCAGATAAAAGGACAAATGAAGGAGTGACAGTATAATCGCCTCTCCTCCCTGTATAATCGCCTCTCCTCCCTGTATAACCGCCTCTCCTCCCTGTATAATCGCCTCTCCTCCCTGTATAATCGCCTCTCCTCCCTGTATAATCGCCTCTCCTCCCTGACCCATGAGGGGGAATGTGGGGATTTTACACGTTTCACACCTGATATTTTGGAGCAGTGTAAAGAAAGGAAACAGAAGAGGGCTTTATATGAGTTATGGGATGAAAAGCAGGAATCTGTCACAGATCCGGCGAAATTACTTGCCTTGGCGACTTCTTTTTATGAGACGTTATTTAATGGGAAAAAGATAGCGAGAAGCAATACCGACAAAATATTAAAACAATGTAATACGCCTAAATCAGAACCAGAGGATTGTGCGGCCATAGATTCCCCCATCTCTGTAACGGAGGTAGAAACGGCCATCAGGTCCTTGGGGAAAAAATAAAACTCCTGGTTCTGATGGCTTAACTCCCGAGTTTTATCAGTTTTTCTGTGCGGTTCTGAGCCCAGTACTGAGCGATCTGTACAATGAGGCTTTGAATTAGACCGGATTATCATCCTCGCAGTCTCAGTCCGTATTAACTTTACTGTATAAAAAAGGTGACAGTAGATATAAAAAACTGGCGCCCAATGGCGTTATTGAATATGTATTATAAAATTCTAGCAAAGATTGTGTGTACCAGGTTGGGATCTGTAGCGGAAACGCTCATAAGTACGAGCCAGTCCTGTGGGATCCAAGGAAGGAAGATTGCCAACTCTCTTATAATATTATATAATATATAATATTACATAATATAATAATATAATAATATATATATATATAATATAATATTTATATAGTTAGATTTACATGTTAAAAGTTGTAAAACTATGTGGTATATCTTATCTCCTGTCCATGTGGATTACAATATGTAGGCCAAACTACAAGAACTGTAAATACACGCATACTTGAGCATATTGGCAATGTACGGGGAGAGGTGTTACTACACACTACCTGCCCAACCATTTTTTGCAAAAGCACAATGGGGACACATCTGGGCTCAAATTTACAGTGATAGAACAAGTGTTAGCACACTGGAGAGGTGGAGACAGACAGGCTGCTCTCAAAAAAAGAGAAAGCTTCTGGATCTTCACCTTAAAAACACTTGTACCATTAGGTCTTAACGTGGATTTTGAGCTGAGTGCTTTCTTATGAAAATCGCTTTCGTAAAACTGCTTTTTAAAGTTGAAATGCATATATTTTGCACTAATTGTGTTTTTTCCTTGTTCTTGTTTTTGAGATACATCAATCGCCGTTTTCTATATATATCATAAGTTAGATTTTGAGCGATTTTATTATATTTTATTTATCTTATATATTTTATATACAATTCTTGAAATAGCACAGTTGTATATGAGATCACTTCGGCAATATATTTTAAATATATATTAGAATAGGATTTTTGTATTATTAAAGTTATATTTTATTTTGAAGTGTATAAACATTGTTGTGTATTTTAGAGTTAATTGTATAACGGTGTTGTGATAACTATGGGAGGACATATGCAGTCTATTACCAATTTATCTATTAATCTGCTGTCCAATAGGAGGAAAGGTCAGCATAAATTAAAGGATATAAATAGTATTCCTTTATGGGTTAACGTTACTCCTGACGAAGCCGTCACTACGTACGGCGAAACGCGTAGAGCGTAACCCCTCTTGCGAGATCCAGAGGGAGAGAGCCTGCTGTGGAGTTCCGGTGGCGTCTGCTACACGCGTTGAAGAAACCGGAAGTGACGTATCGGCTCCCTGAAGCAGCGCAGGTCGGAGACCGTGTGAGGAAGCAGCACCGTGCAGAGATCCCGAGAACGCGACTCGGCTGGAATCTACACGAATACACACTTGCTGTTTATCATTCGGAATCCTGTAAGCCTCCAATTTTTATCAATGCTGGATAAATGTCTACATTTTTAAGTTTTGGATTGGTGTCTCTTTTGGATTTCTACCTCCTAATTGTTGCTCCTTTGCTAAGGGACATTTTTTACTATCATAGATGTCCACAGATAGCTAGTATCTCTACTAATCAGTGATCATTGATATCTAGCTTCATTGTGCTCTTATGAGAGCTCTGCCTGTGTATGTGTATTGTGAATTTAATGCACTATGCGAGTATCACGTTTTTTCTTTAGGCACTGACGCTCCCCTGATTCTTCTCCTTTGCACTTTGCGGACCGTGAAACAGTCCTTAAGGGTTTGAGTGTTTGTTTTTATCACATATTGCACTTTATTTTGATATAATTAGTCACTTTATTTCACTGCATGGTTTGTGTTTATTAGAGTGTTTGAGCGCCATCTAGTGTATTTTTTGTATGGTGTTAGTTAATTGCCTACCAGCAGTTAACCACCACACTGCTGGATTAGAGGCACATTTGTGAACAGGGATAAGTCCCCTGTTACATACCTCCCCTGTTTGTGGGAAGCTCGGGCTTACCACGGCCAAAGCCCATCCTTCCACTCTCATTCGAGATCTTTCTGTGACTTGAATGAGAGTGGATGGAGGAAGAGATCCCTCTGTCCCGCTGGGATTGGAGCCCTTTCTCCAGTTTATTTTTGTCTCCTCCCGAAGGTGTTTGAGATCAGCACTCCTCAGTCGCTCGAGGAGGACTTTTTCCAAGTAAAGTTTTTTTACCGAATGCGTGGTCATGAGATTTCCGTTGCGTCGGGCACTCCTCTTTTTGTAGACAAACTGTATGGCCACAGTTGTAGAGCAGTTAGGACTAGCCCTTAGAATTTTCCGCTCTTGAAGCGATCTTTCTGCACCTCCTCCACACAATGGAGTCGCCAGTTCAGCTTCTTTGGGACTGAATTGCACCTCCACCTCCCTTTCCAGAGAACGTCCTATCTTTTCAGCTTCCTCAGCTGAGGATTCTTCTGGCTTTGATTCTGCACTCCTACCTCTGTTTGTTGCCTGTTGGGCAGCTGTAGGTTTGGCTAGTGCTTTCTTAGGTGGCTGAAACTTCATAATCTTGTTTTGAAGGTGCGTGGAGTCCCCAACTCTCACTGTACCCTTGTCCTCACGGGCATTAGTTACTGTGGGATACCGGTGCTTGGGCAGGGCCAATACCTTTTTCCGTATTGGTGGAATCTGTATCAGAGTCTCCTTCATATTCTGGAGCTCTGTAATTTTTGTCGTCAAGGTTGCCGCTGCGTCTGTTTTCTCCTTGGTGTACTGACTCAAGGGAATGGAACAGTCTCTCTGTCTCTCCAGCTCTTGCTCCAGTTTCTGAGCCTTCTCACGCTCCCTCTCATACAGTCACCTGGTTTTGAAGCTCCGCCTCCAGCGATGCTCTGAAGACATGCAGCGTGGCCTATCGCTCCTCATACTGCTCTGTGGGGACGTACTGGGTATTCAGACGTTCCTGCAGCGCTTGTACCTCTTTAGCAGCCTGCAGCTTTTCTTCCTGCAGCGTTTGCTGCTTCTCCTCAGCATACTGGAGGTGCGTACGCAGACCTTGCAGTTGGTTCTACAGTCGGTGCTCTGCTTCAAACATTTCCTTGACGTGTTCTGTCAACTCAGAATTTTCTTTTTTTAATCTTAAATTTTCTCTTTTTCCAGTCTCTGTACTATTCAGGGCCTCCTTGCAGTCTACCTTCCATTTTTGCACATCTGCTTGGAAGCGGGCTGTCTCCTGGCGTGAGACTTCCATCTCCAGGTTTAGGTTCTGAAGCTCCTTCTGAGAGACTGTGAAGTTCCTTTCTGGAGACTTCCAGTTCTGTGCGGCCGCTGTTGATCTCATGATGTGAGGCATCCATGCTCTGCGGAGTGTTTGAACCTAGTTCTGAGATACATCTACCTCTGTCCGGACCCTGTTGACCTCCTGTTGTGAGGCATTCAGCTCTAGGCGAAGAGTGTGCATCTCTTGCTGGAAGACTGTCATCTGCTTCAGTGCCTCCTCATACCTCCGCTTCAGCTTAGCCATCATTTTATCAGATTGGCTCTGCTTTTCATCCATGGCGGTAATAGTAGCGTTTGCAGTGTCTAGCTCAGTCTTGAGATCGTCCAATTCTGTCCTGGCCAAAGAGTACATTGTGAGCACGTCTTTCTGTAGCTTCACGTTATTTTCCCGGAGCCGATCACAGTCACGCCTGGCAACCTTCAGGGCATCCCCAGGGCTGGTCAAGGGATCGTCACTCACTGGTTCCGGCTCCGCTTCCCTGGGATGACTGGTTGAGGGTTCCTCACTGTTGGCACCGGACAGACACTTCTTTGTGGTACACGACTTCTGCCTTGGGCCCTCTGGATATTCGGTCATCCGTGGGACGACTTCTCCATTTTCTCTAGGCTGCAGGGCATTTCGGACCCCCTTTTCCTCCGCAAGATCTGCAGATGTGTCTGTTCCTTCCACGGTAAGTGAAGAACCGCTTTTCTTTTTCATTTTTCGCCTTTTTGTTTTGGATGACACCGTCCCTTCAGGGGTACTGGGGTCTCCATCTTCATTTGAAATTTTAGCAGCATCACTGGATCCACCTGGCTTTTCTTGCAACTGTAATAGCTGACGGAAATATTCGGTGATCCACTGCTCCCGCTCTTTCTCCCGCCGATCCTATTCGTCATCAAAGGGAGCGGTCTTTTCGGTACGTACCGAGTTCAGGCACCTCCACCATTCTTGGGGTGTTTTGTGGGTGTGACTCGGTTTGGGTTCCCCATAAGAGATGTCTTCCTCCTCATCGGACTGGAAGGGCCACTCTTCCGTGGGGTAGGGTTCATTACAGGAACGCTGCATCTTGTCCTCCATTTTGGGGCCATCAGGTATATTTTTCTTCCTGACCTCAGGAGGCGCTATTGCAGCTGTTGTCACTGTATTTGCTAGAACCCCAAATAGTTGTAGTCCTACAGGTGGGCATATTTTGCTTGTAGAGGTCGTAGCTCTCACAGGCCTCTCTGTAGACTTTTCCTTCCCTTTGGTAAGTTTTACAACATTAGCATTACTGTGCATGCATTCATTCTCAACGTCTGAATAAGGCCTGAAGGGACACTGCTCCGTGTGGTGGGGTTCTTTACACCAGGAACAAATTTTCTTCCCTATTTTTACAGTCTGTATTTGACTTCAGCTGGGTGGCCATTTTAAATTCCCAGGGTTTTATTTCTTTAAATACAATGCTTGCTAGCTGCCCATTTCTGGCTTCAGCAAAGGCATTTGCTTTACACTATTTACTTGCTATGTGCAATCCCTCCGCTTCAGCAACAGAATTTGGTTTTCTGCTTGAGTTCAGTAATTTTCAGTCTCATCTCAATCTTGGGTATTATGGCATTCACTCTCCCAAGATACACAGGCAGACTTTTTTTTTTTTTTTTTTTAACGAAAACAATAAAGCCTAGCTCCTTTGGAGCGCTAACTCACTTCTTGAACCCTGACTACTGCTGGAAGGCAAAGCCCCTTTAATTCTGATCTCTGCTGCAGGTGAATCTTTGTTTTTGTTGCTCAGGTTTGTTTGCAAGACTGTATGCAGGCAAAAGCACAAATAAAAAATTCCACAGGCAATCTCCGGCCCTTTAAACTTGAAAGGCCACCTCTCATCCCAAATTTCTGACACCATATGTAGGAGGACATGTGCAGAGGTACATAATGGAGACTGTTTTAAGGTGAAATTAAAACAAGGCTTTATTGTGCCTGTCGCTTTAAACACAGCAAAAATCAACATCAGAGAAATAGTGAGCCCAATAAAACTTGCTCCACTTTTGGCATATATATATCCTTCTATTCCAGCCCCTTTTAACTGGGTGGCTACCCAGGCTATTCTCCAGCCCAAGTTATATATATATATATATATATATAAACAGTCAATGGAAAATAAAGTCTTATCTGTTTCCAGGGTTGCTGCCTTTTCTCCGGATTATCAGCATCCCGGTTTAGAAGTCTTATTTGTCATCTCCAGAGATCTGTGTTCTCTCGGTCAGTCTCTCCTGGGAGACTCAAGAACCTCTGCTCTGTTTCCTTGTTCAGCTCACACGTGAGCTAAGGAGTCTCTCTTCCTGTCTCAAAGGCAGGCTTTTTCTACCACCTGCAATCAGCCAGGTGGTGTTAGTTAATAGCCTACCAGCAGTTAACCACCACACTGCTGGATTAGAGGCACATTTGTGAACAGGGATAAGTCCCCTGTTACATGGTTATAAAACTTAATGGCCTATTTTTAGCTATTTAATTTTCGTATTCCCCCTGCCTGAGAAAGTTGTAGTTTCTTTAAATAATTTATTCAGGTGTTGTGGGGGAAACAGGCTCAATTTAGTGAGCAGACACATCACTTGCAGGTCTAGAAATAAGGGAGGTCTTAATATGGTGAACCCGGAGTTATTTTCCAAATGTTATTTTATTTACAAATTACCCCCTTATTTCATTATACCGGTCAGAGACAGGAGGTAGAATATTCTCTATTTCCTCGTTCTCTATGCCCCCCCCCCATTCATTAACACTTATCCCCCCCCCATTCATTAACACTTATCTCCCCCCCCCTCCTTTAATAGAATGAAGAGATTTCCAGCATAATTCCAACATAATTTCGGTCTGGGGGGGCAAAAAAAAAAACGAAAAAAAGAAACTAGCGCCATAGGGTGCGATGAACGAAGGTCACAGGGCCATGGCGGCCCAACCCAAAATAAGAAGGGTCCCTCCATAGGGAGCCGCCTTGGTGAGAGTGGGGTTCCCCGTTAGAGCGTGATAATAGAATGTTCCGCAGAAGAGCAGCATTCCGGAGGTCAGGAGAGAGCCAGCCTGAGGGAGAGGGGACAGTGTCACAGGGGGACAGGCACAACTCCCTTCTGTCTGTGTCACTGTGTCACCCTGCGGGGGGAGGGACAGACTCATAGCTCCCTTCTGTCTGTGTCACTGTGTCACCCTGCGGGGGGAGGGACAGGCTCATAGCTCCCTTCTGTCTGTGTCACTGTGTCACCCTGCGGGGGGAGGGACAGGCTCATAGCTCCCTTCTGTCTGTGTCACTGTGTCACCCTGCGGGGGGAGGGACAGGCTCATAGCTCCCTTCTGTCTGTGTCACTGTGTCACCCTGCGGGGGGAGGGACAGACTCATAGCTCCCTTCTGTCTGTGTCACTGTGTCACCCTGCGGGGGGAGGGACAGACTCATAGCTCCCTTCTGTCTGTGTCACTGTGTCACCCTGCGGGGGGAGGGACAGAGTCATAGCTCCCTTCTGTCTGTGTCACTGTGTCACACTGCGGGGGGAGGGACAGACTCATAGCTCCCTTCTGTCTGTGTCACTGTGTCACCCTGCGGGGGGAGGGACAGAGTCATAGCTCCCTTCTGTCTGTGTCACTGTGTCACCCTGCGGGGGGAGGGACAGGCTCATAGCTCCCTTCTGTCTGTGTCACTGTGTCACCCTGCAGGGGGAGGGACAGGCTCATAGCTCCCTTCTGTCTGTGTCACTGTGTCACCTTGCGGGGGGAGGGACAGGCTCATAGCTCCCTTCTGTCTGTGTCACCCTGCGGGGAGAGACACAGGCTCATAGCTCCCTTCTGTCTGTGTCACCCTGCGGGGGGAGGGACAGGCTCATAGCTCCCTTCTGTCTGTGTCACTGTGTCACCCTGCGGGGAGAGGGACAGACTCATAGCTCCCTTCTGTCTGTGTCACCCTGCGGGGGGAGGGACAGTCTCATAGCTCCCTTCTGTCTGTGTCACTGTGTCACCCTGCGGGGGGAGGGACAGGCTCATAGCTCCCTTCTGTCTGTGTCACTATGTCACCCTGCGGGGGGAGGGACAGGCTCATAGCTCCCTTCTGTCTGTGTCACCCTGCGGGGGGAGGGACAGGCTCATAGCTCCCTTCTGTCTGTGTCACTGTGTCACCATACGGGGGAGGGACAGGCTCATATCTCCCTTCTGTCTGTGTCACTGTGTCACCCTGCGGGGGGAGGGACAGGCTCATAGCTCCCTTCTGTCTGTGTCACTGTGTCACCCTGCGGGGGGAGGGACAGTCTCATAGCTCCCTTCTGTCTGTGTCACCCCGCGGGGGGAGGGACAGGCTCATAGCTCCCTTCTGTCTGTGTAACTGTGTCACCCTGCGGGGGGAGGGACAGACTCATAGCTCCCTTCTGTCTGTGTCACCCTGCGGGGGGAGGGACAGGCTCATAGCTCCCTTCTGTCTGTGTCACTGTGTCACCCTGCAGGGGGAGGGACAGGCTCATAGCTCCCTTCTGTCTGTGTCACTGTGTCACCCTGCGGGGGGAGGGACAGGCTCATAGCTCCCTTCTGTCTGTGTCACTGTGTCACCCTGCGGGGGGAGGGACAGGCTCATAGCTCCCTTCTGTCTGTGTCACTATGTCACCCTGCGGGGGGAGGGACGGGCTCATAGCTCCCTTCTGTCTGTGTCACCCTGCGGGGGGAGGGACAGGCTCATAGCTCCCTTCTGTCTGTGTCACTGTGTCACCATACGGGGGAGGGACAGGCTCATATCTCCCTTTTGTCTGTGTCACTGTGTCACCCTGCGGGGGGAGGGACAGGCTCATAGCTCCCTTCTGTCTGTGTCACTGTGTCACCCTGCGGGGGGAGGGACAGGCTCATAGCTCCCTTCTGTCTGTGTCACTGTGTCACCCTGCGGGGGGAGGGACAGGCTCGTAGCTCCCTTCTGTCTGTGTCACTGTGTCACCCTGCGGGGGGAGGGACAGTCTCATAGCTCCCTTCTGCCTGTGTCACTGTGTCACCCTGCGGGGGGAGGGACAGTCTCATAGCTCCCTTCTGTCTGTGTCACTGTGTCACCCTGCGGGGGGAGGGACAGGCTCATAGCTCCCTTCTGTCTGTGTCACGGTGTCACCCTGCGGGGGGAGGGACAGGCTCATAGCTCCCTTCTCTCTGTGTCACTGTGTCACCCTGCGGGGGAGGGACAGACTCATAGTTCCCTTCTGTCTGTGTCACTGTGTCACCCTGTGGGGGGAGGGACAGGCTCATAGCTCCCTTCTGTCTGTGTCACGGTGTCACCCTGCGGGGGGAGGGACAGGCTCATAGCTCCCTTCTGTCTGTGGCACTGTCACCCTGCGGGGGGAGGGACAGACTCATAGCTCCCTCCTGTCTGTGTCACCCTGCAGGGGGAGGGCCAGACTCATAGCTCCCTTCTGTCTGTGTCACCCTGCGGGGGGAGGGACAGACTCATAGCTCCCTTCTGTCTGTGTCACTCTGCGGGAGGAGGGGACAGTCTCTTAGCTCCCTTCTGTCTGTGTCACCCTGCGGGGGGAGGGACAGACTCATAGCTCCCTTCTGTCTGTGTCACTGTGTCACCCTGCGGGGGGAGGGACAGTCTCATAGCTCCCTCCTGTCTGTGTCACCCTGCGGGGGGAGGGACAGACTCATAGCTCCCTTTTGTCTGTGTCACTGTGTCACACTGCGGGGGAGGGACAGACTCATAGCTCCCTTCTGTCTGTGTCACTGTGTCACTCTGCGGGGGGAGGGACAGGCTCATAGCTCCCTTCTGTCTGTCACTGTGTCACCCTGCGGGGGGAGGGACAGACTCATAGCTCCCTTCTGTCTGTGTCACCCTGCGGGGGGAGGGACAGGCTCATAGCTCCCTTCTGTCTGTCACTGTGTCACTCTGCGGGGGGAGGGACAGGCTCATAGCTCCCTTCTGTCTGTGTCACTGTGTCACCCTGCGGTGGGAGGGACAGACTCATAGCTCCCTTCTGTCTGTGTCACTGTGTCACCCTGCGGGGGGAAGGACAAACTCATAGCTCCCTTCTGTCTGTGTCACTGTGTCACCCTGCGGGGGGAGGGACAGACTCATAACTCCCTTCTGTCTGTCACTGTGTCACCCTGCGGGGGGAGGGACAGGCTCATAGCTCCCTTCTGTCTGTCACTTTGTCACACTGCGGTGGGAGGGACAGGCTCATAGCTCCCTTCTGTCTGTGTCACCCTGCGGGGGGAGGAACAGACTCATAGCTCCCTTCTGTCTGTCACCCTGCGGGGGGAGGGACAGACTCATAGCTCCCTTCTGTCTGTGTCACTGTGTCACCCTGCGGGGGGAAGGACAGACTCATAGCTCCCTTCTGTCTGTGCCACTGTGTCACCCTGCGGGGGGAGGGACAGACTCATAGCTCCCTTCTGTCTGTCACTGTGTCACCCTGCGGGGGGAGGGACAGACTCATAGCTCCCTTCTGTCTGTGTCACTGTGTCACCCTGCGGGGGGAGGGACAGGCTCATAGCTCCCTTCTGTCTGTGTCACTGTGTCACCCTGCGGGGGGAGGGACAGGCTCATAGCTCCCTTCTGTCTGTGTCACTGTGTCACCCTGCGGGGGGAGGGACAGTCTCATAGCTCCCTTCTGTCTGTGTCACTGTGTCACCCTGCGGGGGGAGGGACAGGCTCATAGCTCCCTTCTTTCTGTGTCACTGTGTCACCCTGCGGGGGGAGGGACAGTCTCATAGCTCCCTTCTGTCTGTGTCACTCTGTCACCCTGCGGGGGGAGGGACAGGCTCATAGCTCCCTTCTGTCTGTGTCACTGTGTCACCCTGCGGGGGGAGGGACAGGCGGGGGGAGGGACAGGCTCATGGCTCCCTTCTGTCACTGTGTCACTCTGCGGGGGAGGGACAGGCTCATAGCTCCCCTCTGTCTGTGTCACTGTGTCACCCTGCGGGGTGAGGGACAGGCTCATAGCTCCCTTCTGTCTGTCACTGTGTCACCCTGCGGGGGGAGGGACAGACACAAAGCTCCCTTCTGTCTGTGTCACTGTGTCACCCTGCGGGGGGAGGGACAGACTCATAGCTCCCTTCTGTCTGTGTCACTGTGTCACCCTGCGGGGCAGGGACAGGCTCATAGCTCCCTTCTGTCTGTGTCACTGTGTCACCCTGCGGGGGGAGGGACAGGCTCATGGCTCCCTTCTGTCTGTGTCACTGTGTCACCCTGCGGGGGGAGGGACAGGCTCATAGCTCCCTTCTGTCTGTGTCACTGTGTCACCCTGCGGGGGGAGGGACAGGCTCATGGCTCCCTTCTGTCTGTGTCACTGTGTCACCCTGCGGGGGGAGGGACAGGCTCATGGCTCCCTTCTGTCACTGTGTCATCCTGCGGGGGGAGGGACAGGCTCATGGCTCCCTTCTGTCACTGTGTCACTCTGCGGGGCAGGGCGTCTGTCACATACCAGCAGCGGTCTCCTGCAGTGTGGCACTGCCAGTAATGCCAGGCTATGCAGGAAGTGATAATGATTTCCTGTTGCGTAGAGCTAAGAAAAATACAGAAATAAGAGAGGCAGCTAAGTACTGGTTGTAGGTCAGCGTGTTTTCTTGCCCTAGTCCTATATTGTGTGTTCTTGGCCTCGGTCAGGCACGGAACATCAAACTGGGTTTCGATTTATAACGATTCTCTATTCGACGCCATTTCCAAGAACACATTGTGTGTGCGTTCCTCAGTTATCAGACAGACACAGTGTCCAGCCCGTATCTCCCCACTAATGGATGAAGTCTCCCCAGTGATCTCCAGGTCCTGGGGTTACAGCCTCTCTTCTCCACGTCGCTCCCACACATTCCCTCATCCCATCCTCTCCAGCCCGTGTCTCCCCACTGCTGGATGAAGTCTCCCCGGTGATCCCCCAGGTCCTGCGGTTACAGCCTCTCTTCTCCACGTCGCTCCCACACATTCCCTCGTCCCATCCTCCCCAGCCCGTGTCTCCCCACTGCTGCATGAAGCCTCCCCAGTGATCTCCCAGGTCCTGCGGTTACAGCCTCTCTTCTCCACGTCGCTCCCACACATTCCCTCATCCCATCCTCTCCAGCCCGTGTCTCCCCACTGCTGGATGAAGTCTCCCCAGCGATCTCCCAGGTCCTGCGGTTACAGCCTCTCTTCTCCACGTCGCTCCCACACATTCCCTCATCCCATCCTCTCCAGCCCGTGTCTCCCCACTGCTGGATGAAGTGTCCCCAGCGATCTCCCAGGTCGTGCGGTTACAGCCTCTCTTCATGTCGCTTCCACACAGTACCTTCCTCCCATCTTACTTTTGGGCATCTTGGAATCCAGTCGAGTTCCATCTTTGTCCAATGAAGGTAATTTCTTCATGTGATATGGCCAGCCCAACGCCATTTTAATTTCATCTCCCGTGCGATGATGTCACATGCTTTTGTTTGGTTTCAAACCCATTCATTCTTTTTCCTGTCTCTTTGGGTAATACCCAGCATGCATCTCTCCCTACTTTGTGTTGTCTGAAGCTTCTGAATTATCTTCACATTTAGGGTCCAAGTGTCACATCCATACGTGAGCACGGGCAGGATACACGGGTCACACACATACGTGAGCACGGGCAGGATACACGGGTCACACACATACGTGAGCACGGGCAGGATACACGGGTCACACACTTTCCTTGAGGCAGTGAGAGGTTCCCCTGTAATAGTGTCTTGTTTCTTCCAAACGCCTCCATCCCATCTTCATTCTCCTACTGATCTCATTCATAAGGTTCCCCCCATTGTTACTCGCCGGACGAGGCAGCCATCGTCCTCCAAGTCTCCTAGTTCCATTCATTTCCATCTTTGGTCTCGCTGAGAGTCACACGGTGTCCCACTTTCTTACTCACTGAGTCACGCGGTGTCCCACTTTCTTACTCGACGAGTCACGCGGTGTCCCACTTTCTTACTCGACGAGTCACGCGGTGTCCCACTTTCTTACTCGCCGAGTCACGTGGTGTCCCCCTTTCTCACTCGCTGAGAGTCACGCGGTGTCCCACTTTCTTACTCGACGAGTCACGCGGTGTCCCACTTTCTTACTCGCCGAGTCACGCGGTGTCCCCCTTTCTCACTCGCTGAGAGTCACGCGGTGTCCCACTTTCTTACTCGACGAGTCACGCGGTGTCCCACTTTCTTACTCGACGAGTCACGCGGTGTCCCACTTTCTTACTCGACGAGTCACGCGGTGTCCCACTTTCTTACTCGACGAGTCACGCGGTGTCCCACTTTCTTACTCGCCGAGTCACGTGGTGTCCCCCTTTCTCACTCGCTGAGAGTCACGCGGTGTCCCACTTTCTTACTCGACGAGTCACGCGGTGTCCAACTTTCTTACTCGCCGAGTCACGCGGTGTCCCCCTTTCTCACTCGCTGAGAGTCACGCGGTGTCCCACTTTCTTACTCGACGAGTCACGCGGTGTCCCACTTTCTTACTCGACGAGTCACGCGGTGTCCCACTTTCTTACTCGACGAGTCACGCGGTGTCCCACTTTCTTACTCGACGAGTCACGCGGTGTCCCCCTTTCTTACTCGCTGAGAGTCACGCGGTGTCCCACTTTCTTACTCGCCGAGAGTCACGCGGTGTCCCCCTTTCTTACTCGCCGAGAGTCACGCGGTTTCCCCCTTTCTTACTCGCCGAGAGTCACGCGGTGTCCCCCTTTCTTAGTCGCCGAGTCACGCGGTGTCCCCCTTTCTTACTCGCCGACAGTCCTGCGGTGTCCCCCTTTCTTACTCGCCGAGAGTCACGCGGTGTCCCCCTTTCTTACTCGCCGAGAGTCACGCGGTGTCCCCCTTTCTTACTCGCCGAGAGTCACGCGGTGTCCCCCTTTCTTACTCGCCGAGAGTCACGCGGTGTCCCCCTTTCTTACTCGCCGACAGTCACGCGGTGTCCCCCTTTCTTACTCGCCGACAGTCACGCGGTGTCCCCCTTTCTTACTCGCCGACAGTCACGCGGTGTCCCCCTTTCTTACTCGCCGACAGTCACGCGGTGTCCCCCTTTCTTACTCGCCGACAGTCACGCGGTGTCCCCCTTTCTAACTCGCCGAAAGTCACGCGGTGTCCCCCTTTCTTACTCGCCGACAGTCACGCGGTGTCCCCCTTTCTTACTCGCCGAGAGTCACGCGGTGTCCCACTTTCTTACTCGACGAGAGTCACGCGGTGTCCCCCTTTCTTACTCGCCGAGAGTCACGCGGTGTCCCCCTTTCTTACTCGCCGAGAGTGATGCGGTGTCCCCCTTTCTTACTCGCCGAGAGTCACGCAAGGTCACACTTTATTACTCGCCGAGAGTCACGCGGTGTCCCCCTTTCTTACTCGCCGAGAGTCACGCGGTGTCCCCCTTTCTTACTCGCTGAGTCACGCGGTGTCCCCCTTTCTTACTCGCTGAGTCACGCGGTGTCCCCCTTTCTTACTCGCTGAGTCACGCGGTGTCCCCCTTTCTTACTCGCTGAGAGTCACGCGATGTCCCCCTTTCTTACTCGCTGAGAGTCACGCGGTGTCCCCCTTTCTTACTCGCTGAGAGTCACGCGGTGTCCCTTTCTTACTCGCTGAGTCACGCGGTGTCCCCCTTTCTTACTCGCTGAGTCACGCGGTGTCCCCCTTTCTTACTCGCTGAGAGTCACGCGGTGTCCCCCTTTCTTACTCGCTGAGTCACGCGGTGTCCCCCTTTCTTACTCGCTGAGAGTCACGCGGTGTCCCCCTTTCTCACTCGCTGAGAGTCACGCGGTGTCCCCCTTTCTTACTCGCTGAGAGTCACGCGGTGTCCTCCTTTCTTACTCGCTGAGTCACGCGGTGTCCCCCTTTCTCACTCGCTGAGTGTCACGCGGTGTCCCCCTTTCTTACTCGCCGAGTGTCACGCGGTGTCCCCCTTTCTTACTCGCTGAGAGTCACGCGGTGTCCCCCTTTCTTATTCGCTGAGAGTCACGCGGTGTCCCCCTTTCTTACTCGCCGAGAGTCACGCGGTGTCCCCCTTTCTTACTCGCTGAGTCACGCGGTGTCCCCCTTTCTCACTCGCTGAGAGTCACGCGGTGTCCCCCTTTCTTACTCGCTGAGAGTCACGCGGTGTCCCCCTTTCTCACTCGCTGAGAGTCACGCGGTGTCCCCCTTTCTCACTCGCTGAGTGTCACGCGGTGTCCCCCTTTCTTACTCGCTGAGTCACGCGGTGTCCCCCTTTCTTACTCGCTGAGAGTCACGCGGTGTCCCCCTTTCTTACTCGCTGAGTGTCACGCGGTGTCCCCCTTTCTTACTCGCTGAGTGTCACGCGGTGTCCCACTTTCTTACTCGCTGAGAGTCACGCGGTGTCCCACTTTCTTACTCGCTGAGAGTCACGCGGTGTCCCCCTTTCTTACTCGCTGAGTCACGCGGTGTCCCCCTTTCTTACTCGCCGAGAGTGATGCGGTGTCCCCCTTTCTTACTCACTGAGTCACGCGGTGTCCCCCTTTCTTACTCGCCGAGAGTGATGCGGTGTCCCCCTTTCTTACTCGCTGAGAGTCACGCGGTGTCCCCCTTTCTTACTCGCCGAGAGTCACGCAAGGTCACACTTTCTTACTCGCTGAGAGTCACGCGGTGTCCCCCTTTCTCACTCGCTGAGTCACGCGGTGTCCCACTTTCTCACTCGCTGAGAGTCACGCGGTGTCCCCCTTTCTTACTCGCTGAGAGTCACGCGGTGTCCCACTTTCTTACTCGCTGAGAGTCACGCGGTGTCCCACTTTCTCACTCGCTGAGAGTCACGCGGTGTCCCCCTTTCTTACTCGCTGAGAGTCACGCGGTGTCCCCCTTTCTTACTCGCTGAGTCACGCGGTGTCCCCCTTTTTTACTCGCTGAGAGTCACGCGGTGTCCCACTTTCTCACTCGCTGAGAGTCACGCGGTGTCCCCCTTTCTTACTCGCTGAGTCACGCGGTGTCCCCCTTTTTTACTCGCTGAGAATCACGCGGTGTCCCACTTTCTCACTCGCTGAGAGTCACGCGGTGTCCCCCTTTCTTACTCGCTGAGAGTCACGCGGTGTCCCACTTTCTCACTCGCTGAGAGTCACGCGGTGTCCCCCTTTCTTACTCGCCGAGAGTCACGCAAGGTCACACTTTATTACTCGCCGAGAGTCACGCGGTGTCCCCCTTTCTTACTCGCTGAGAGTCACGCGGTGTCCCCCTTTTTTACTCGCTGAGAGTCACGCGGTGTCCCACTTTCTCACTCGCTGAGAGTCACGCGGTGTCCCCCTTTCTTACTCGCTGAGAGTCACGCGGTGTCCCACTTTCTCACTCGCTGAGAGTCACGCGGTGTCCCCCTTTCTTACTCGCTGAGTCACGCAGTGTCCCCCTATCTTACTCGCTGAGAGTCACGCGGTGTCCCCCTTTCTTACTCGCTGAGTCACGCGGTGTCCCCCTTTCTTACTCGCTGAGTCACGCGGTGTCCCCCTTTCTTACTCGCTGAGTCACGCGGTGTCCCCCTTTTTTACTCGCTGAGAGTCACGCGGTGTCCCACTTTCTCACTCGCTGAGAGTCACGCGGTGTCCCCCTTTCTTACTCGCTGAGAGTCACGCGGTGTCTCCCTTTCTTACTCGCTGAGTCACGCGGTGTCCCCCTTTCTTACTCGCTGAGAGTCACGCGGTGTCCCACTTTCTTACTCGCTGAGAGTCACGCGGTGTCCCACTTTCTCACTCGCTGAGAGTCACGCGGTGTCCCCCTTTCTTACTCGCTGAGTCACGCGGTGTCCCCCTTTCTTACTCGCTGAGTCACGCGGTGTCCCCCTTTCTTACTCGCTGAGTCACGCGGTGTCCCCCTTTTTTACTCGCTGAGAGTCACGCGGTGTCCCACTTTCTCACTCGCTGAGAGTCACGCGGTGTCCCCCTTTCTTACTCGCTGAGAGTCACGCGGTGTCCCCCTTTCTTACTCGCTGAGTCACGCGGTGTCCCCCTTTCTTACTCGCTGAGAGTCACGCGGTGTCCCACTTTCTTACTCGCTGAGAGTCACGCGGTGTCCCACTTTCTCACTCGCTGAGAGTCACGCGGTGTCCCCCTTTCTCACTCGCTGAGAGTCACGCGGTGTCCCCCTTTCTTACTCGCTGAGAGTCACGCGGTGTCCCACTTTCTCACTCGCTGAGAGTCACGCGGTGTCCCACTTTCTCACTCGCTGAGAGTCACGCGGTGTCCCCCTTTCTTACTCGCTGAGTCACGCAGTGTCCCCCTATCTTACTCGCTGAGAGTCACGCGGTGTCCCCCTTTCTTACTCGCTGAGTCACGCGGTGTCCCCCTTTCTTACTCGCTGAGTCACGCGGTGTCCCCCTTTTTTACTCGCTGAGAGTCACGCGGTGTCCCACTTTCTCACTCGCTGAGAGTCACGCGGTGTCCCCCTTTCTTACTCGCTGAGAGTCACGCGGTGTCCCCCTTTCTTACTCGCTGAGAGTCACGCGGTGTCCCCCTTTCTTACTCGCTGAGTCACGCGGTGTCCCCCTTTTTTACTCGCTGAGAGTCACGCGGTGTCCCACTTTCTCACTCGCTGAGAGTCACGCGGTGTCCCCCTTTCTTACTCGCTGAGAGTCACGCGGTGTCCCCCTTTCTTACTCGCTGAGTCACGCGGTGTCCCCCTTTCTTACTTGCTGAGAGTCACGCGGTGTCCCACTTTCTTACTCGCTGAGAGTCACGCGGTGTCCCACTTTCTCACTCGCTGAGAGTCACGCGGTGTCCCCCTTTCTCACTCGCTGAGAGTCACGCGGTGTCCCCCTTTCTTACTCGCTGAGAGTCACGCGGTGTCCCACTTTCTCACTCGCTGAGAGTCACGCGGTGTCCCACTTTCTTACTCGCTGAGAGTCACGCGGTGTCCCACTTTCTCACTCGCTGAGAGTCACGCGGTGTCCCCCTTTCTTACTCGCTGAGAGTCACGCGGTGTCCCACTTTCTTACTCGCTGAGAGTCACGCGGTGTCCCACTTTCTTACTCGCTGAGAGTCACGCGGTGTCCCACTTTTTCACTCGCTGAGAGTCACGCGGTGTCCCCCTTTCTTACTCGCTGAGAGTCACGCGGTGTCACACTTTCTCACTCGCTGAGAGTCACGCGGTGTCCCCCTTTCTTACTCGCTGAGTCACGCAGTGTCCCCCTTTCTTACTCGCTGAGAGTCACGCGGTGTCCCCCTTTCTTACTCGCTGAGAGTCACGCGGTGTCCCCCTATCTTACTCGCTGAGAGTCACGCGGTGTCCCACTTTCTTACTCGCTGAGAGTCACGCGGTGTCCCACTTTCTTACTCGCTGAGAGTCACGCGGTGTCCCACTTTCTCACTCGCTGAGAGTCACGCGGTGTCCCCCTTTCTTACTCGCTGAGAGTCACGCGGTGTCCCACTTTCTTACTCGCTGAGAGTCACGCGGTGTCCCCCTTTCTTACTCGCTGAGAGTCACGCGGTGTCCCCCTTTCATACTCGCTGCGGCGACTTCTCCGATTTGTTGCTGGAGATCTTCTGGGTTTGTTTCAGAAATAAACAATGTCACCTGCAGAGCGGAGGGGACTCAAATATTCACTGTTTATTCCTTTTTCTTCCCAATTCAATGTCTTGAACAATTCTTTGTGTGGCAGTGACAAGCTTTGGTGACACGGTGCTTCCCTCACGCAGCTTGGATCTTCATCTAATGGTTGATGTGGCATTCTTGTAAATGTTGCTTATTATCTCAATGTAAGCTTCAACATTTTGTCTCCTTCATGTATCTAGGGCCTCTGAGGAGTAAACAGAAGAAAATGCTCTCCCGTTATCTATGAATCCTGCGCGGAGTGGGAGAGGGTACTCATTTCTCCAGGAAATCACTTGTTGTACGCCTTCGATGGTATCCATTGTGTTGCATCACCTGAGAAATCCGGCGTGTTCTCCAGGCCGGGCAAAGTCCCGAGGGTGTCGTAGCCGATTAGGGAGTAAGTATCTCCATACAAACACTTTAAGTGATTGGAAGTAGCTGATTGGTCGGTAGTACTTGGGGTCTGTGTCTCCGGGCGTGTGGGTGAGGATAAGGATCTGATTAGTGAGGATCTCCGTACACACCCTGTGATTGGAAGTAGCTGATTGGTCGGTAGTACTTGGGGTCTGTGTCTCCGGGCGTGTGGGTGAGGATAAGGATCTGATTAGTGAGGATCTCCGTACACACCCTGTGATTGGTAGTAGCTGATTGGTCGGTAGTACTTGGGGTCTGTGTCTCCGGGCGTGTGGGTAAGGATAAGGATCTGATTAGTGAGGATCTCCGTACACACCCTGTGATTGGAAGTAGCTGATTGGTCAGTAGTACTTGGGGTCGGTGTCTCCGGGCGTGTGGGTGAGGATAAGGATCTGCTTAGTGAGGATCTCCGTACACACCCTGTAAGGGATTGGAAGTAGCTGATTGGTCGGTAGTACTTGGGGTCTGTGTCTCCGGGCGTGTGGGTAAGGATAAGGATCTGATTAGTGAGGATCTCCGTACACACCCTGTGATTGGCAGTAGCTGATTGGTCGGTAGTACTTGGGGTCTGTGTCTCCGGGCGTGTGAGTGAAGATAAGGATCTGATTAGTGAGGATCTCCGTACACACCCTGTGATTGGAAGTAGCTGATTGGTCGGTAGTACTTGGGGTCTGTGTCTCCGGGCGTGTGGGTGAGGATAAGGATCTGATTAGTGAGGATCTCCGTACACACCCTGTGATTGGAAGTAGCTGATTGGTCGGTAGTACTTGGGGTCTGTGTCTCCGGGCGTGTGGGTAAGGATAAGGATCTGATTAGTGAGGATCTCCATACACACCCTGTGATTGGAAGTAGCTGATTGGTCGGTAGTACTTGGAGTCTGTGTCTCCGGGCGTGTGGGTGAGGATAAGGATCTGATTAGTGAGGATCTCCGTACACACCCTGTGATTGGAAGTAGCTGATTGGTCGGTAGTACTTGGGGTCTGTGTCTCCGGGCGTGTGGGTGAGGATAAGGATCTGATTAGTGAGGATCTCCGTACACACCCTGTGATTGGAAGTAGCTGATTGGTCGGTAGTACTTGGGGTCTGTGTCTCCGGGCGTGTGGGTGAGGATAAGGATCTGATTAGTGAGGATCTCCGTACACACCCTGTGATTGGAAGTAGCTGATTGGTCGGTAGTACTTGGGGTCTGTGTTTCGTGGCGTGTGGGTGAGGATAAGGATCTGATTAGTGAGGATCTCCGTACACACCCTGTGATTGGAAGTAGCTGATTGGTCGGTAGTACTTGGGGTCTGTGTTTCGTGGCGTGTGGGTGAGGATAAGGATCTGATTAGTGAGGATCTCCGTACACACCCTGTGATTGGAAGTAGCTGATTGGTCGGTAGTACTTGGGGTCTGTGTCTCCGGGCGTGTGGGTGAGGATAAGGATCTGATTAGTGAGGATCTCCGTACACACCCTGTGATTGGAAGTAGCTGATTGGTCGGTAGAACTTGGGGTCTGTGTCTCCGGGCGTGTGGGTGAGGATAAGGATCTGATTAGTGAGGATCTCCGTACACACCCTGTGATTGGAAGTAGCTGATTGGTCGGTAGTACTTGGGGTCTGTGTTTCGTGGCGTGTGGGTGAGGATAAGGATCTGATTAGTGAGGATCTCCGTACACACCCTGTGATTGGAAGTAGCTGATTGGTCGGTAGTACTTGGGGTCTGTGTTTCGTGGCGTGTGGGTGAGGATAAGGATCTGATTAGTGAGGATCTCCGTACACACCCTGTGATTGGAAGTAGCTGATTGGTCGGTAGTACTTGGGGTCTGTGTCTCCGGGCGTGTGGGTGAGGATAAGGATCTGATTAGTGAGGATCTCCGTACACACCCTGTGATTGGAAGTAGCTGATTGGTCGGTAGTACTTGGGGTCTGTGTTTCCGGGCGTGTGGGTGAGGATAACGATCTGATTAGTGAGGATCTCCGTACACACCCTGTGATTGGAAGTAGCTGATTGGTCGGTAGTACTTGGGGTCTGTGTCTCCGGGCGTGTGGGTGAGGATAAGGATCTGATTAGTGAGGATCTCCGTACACACCCTGTGATTGGAAGTAGCTGATTGGTCGGTAGTACTTGGGGTCTGTGTCTCCGGGCGTGTGGGTGAGGATAAGGATCTGATTAGTGAGGATCTCCGTACACACCCTGTGATTAGAAGTAGCTGATTGGTCGGTAGTACTTGGGGTCTGTGTCTCCGGGCGTGTGGGTGAGGATAAGGATCTGATTAGTGAGGATCTCCGTACACACCCTGTGATTGGAAGTAGCTGATTGGTCGGTAGTACTTGGGGTCTGTGTTTCGTGGCGTGTGGGTGAGTATAAGGATGATTAGTGAGGATCTCCGTACACACCCTGTGATTGGAAGTAGCTGATTGGTCGGTAGTACTTGGGGGTCTGTGTCTCCGGGCGTGTGGGTGAGGATAAGGATCTGATTAGTGAGGATCTCCGTACACACCCTGTGATTGGAAGTAGCTGATTGGTCGGTAGTACTTGGGGTCTGTGTCTCCGGGCGTGTGGGTGAGGATAAGGATCTGATTAGTGAGGATCTCCGTACACACCCTGTGATTGGAAGTAGCTGATTGGTCGGTAGAACTTGGGGTCTGTGTCTCCGGGCGTGTGGGTGAGGATAAGGATCTGATTAGTGAGGATCTCCGTACACACCCTGTGATTGGAAGTAGCTGATTGGTCGGTAGTACTTGGGGTCTGTGTTTCGTGGCGTGTGGGTGAGGATAAGGATCTGATTAGTGAGGATCTCCGTACACACCCTGTGATTGGAAGTAGCTGATTGGTCGGTAGTACTTGGGGTCTGTGTTTCGTGGCGTGTGGGTGAGGATAAGGATCTGATTAGTGAGGATCTCCGTACACACCCTGTGATTGGAAGTAGCTGATTGGTCGGTAGTACTTGGGGTCTGTGTCTCCGGGCGTGTGGGTGAGGATAAGGATCTGATTAGTGAGGATCTCCGTACACACCCTGTGATTGGAAGTAGCTGATTGGTCGGTAGTACTTGGGGTCTGTGTTTCCGGGCGTGTGGGTGAGGATAACGATCTGATTAGTGAGGATCTCCGTACACACCCTGTGATTGGAAGTAGCTGATTGGTCGGTAGTACTTGGGGTCTGTGTTTCCGGGCGTGTGGGTGAGGATAAGGATCTGATTAGTGAGGATCTCCGTACACACCCTGTGATTGGAAGTAGCTGATTGGTCGGTAGTACTTGGGGTCTGTGTTTCGTGGCGTGTGGGTGAGTATAAGGATGATTAGTGAGGATCTCCGTACACACCCTGTGATTGGAAGTAGCTGATTGGTCGGTAGTACTTGGGGGTCTGTGTCTCCGGGCGTGTGGGTGAGGATAAGGATCTGATTAGTGAGGATCTCCGTACACACCCTGTGATTGGAAGTAGCTGATTGGTCGGTAGTACTTGGGGTCTGTGTCTCCGGGCGTGTGGGTGAGGATAAGGATCTGATTAGTGAGGATCTCCGTACACACCCTGTGATTGGAAGTAGCTGATTGGTCGGTAGAACTTGGGGTCTGTGTCTCCGGGCGTGTGGGTGAGGATAAGGATCTGATTAGTGAGGATCTCCGTACACACCCTGTGATTGGAAGTAGCTGATTGGTCGGTAGTACTTGGGGTCTGTGTTTCGTGGCGTGTGGGTGAGGATAAGGATCTGATTAGTGAGGATCTCCGTACACACCCTGTGATTGGAAGTAGCTGATTGGTCGGTAGTACTTGGGGTCTGTGTTTCGTGGCGTGTGGGTGAGGATAAGGATCTGATTAGTGAGGATCTCCGTACACACCCTGTGATTGGAAGTAGCTGATTGGTCGGTAGTACTTGGGGTCTGTGTCTCCGGGCGTGTGGGTGAGGATAAGGATCTGATTAGTGAGGATCTCCGTACACACCCTGTGATTGGAAGTAGCTGATTGGTCGGTAGTACTTGGGGTCTGTGTCTCCGGGCGTGTGGGTGAGGATAAGGATCTGATTAGTGAGGATCTCCGTACACACCCTGTGATTGGAAGTAGCTGATTGGTCGGTAGTACTTGGGGTCTGTGTCTCCGGGCGTGTGGGTGAGGATAAGGATCTGATTAGTGAGGATCTCCGTACACACCCTGTGATTGGAAGTAGCTGATTGGTCGGTAGTACTTGGGGTCTGTGTCTCCGGGCGTGTGGGTGAGGATAAGGATCTGATTAGTGAGGATCTCCGTACACACCCTGTGATTGGAAGTAGCTGATTGGTCGGTAGTACTTGGGGTCTGTGTTTCGTGGCGTGTGGGTGAGTATAAGGATGATTAGTGAGGATCTCCGTACACACCCTGTGATTGGAAGTAGCTGATTGGTCGGTAGTACTTGGGGGTCTGTGTCTCCGGGCGTGTGGGTGACGATAAGGATCTGATTAGTGAGGATCTCCGTACACACCCTGTGATTGGAAGTAGCTGATTGGTCGGTAGTACTTGGGGTCTGTGTCTCCGGGCGTGTGGGTGAGGATAAGGATCTGATTAGTGAGGATCTCCGTACACACCCTGTGATTGGAAGTAGCTGATTGGTCGGTAGTACTTGGGGCTGTGTCTCCGGGCGTGTGGGTGAGGATAAGGATCTGATTAGTGAGGATCTCCGTACACACCCTGTGATTGGAAGTAGCTGATTGGTCGGTAGTACTTGGGGCTGTGTCTCCGGGCGTGTGGGTGAGGATAAGGATCTGATTAGTGAGGATCTCCGTACACACCCTGTGATTGGAAGTAGCTGATTGGTCGGTAGTACTTGGGGTCTGTGTCTCCGGGCGTGTGGGTGAGGATAAGGATCTGATTAGTGAGGATCTCCGTACACACCCTGTGATTGGAAGTAGCTGATTGGTCGGTAGTACTTGGGGTCTGTGTCTCCGGGCGTGTGGGTGAGGATAAGGATCTGATTAGTGAGGATCTCCGTACACACCCTGTGATTGGAAGTAGCTGATTGGTCGGTAGTACTTGGGGTCTGTGTCTCCGGGCGTGTGGGTGAGGATAAGGATCTGATTAGTGAGGATCTCCGTACACACCCTGTGATTGGAAGTAGCTGATTGGTCGGTAGTACTTGGGGTCTGTGTCTCCGGGCGTGTGGGTGAGGATAACGATGCCATTACTCCATTGTTCTGGAATGTTCCTGTTCTTCACGCCGCATGGAAAGAGTTTTACGAGGATTTTCTCTGCTTCTTCTGAGATTTCAGGTGTAATTCCCTCTTCCCCGGGTGCCTTCCCATCCTCATGGATATTATTGCCTTTGCCACTTCTTCTGGAAGGACACGTGGTCCATCATTCGTGGTTTCTTCCTCTGCGCCGGTATTATCGGTGTTCCTGTACAATTTCATGTAGAAGTCCCAATTCTCTTTATGATAAGCGCACGGTCTGAGCAATGATTCACTTCTTCCCAATTACACATCGCTGCGTCGTCTTCTTTAAGCTTTTGTCTTCCATCGTTTTCCTCACCGCATCACCGTTACAGTCTCTTATATCCTCAGTTATACGTTTGGGGATCGCACGGCTCTATATATTCAGTTACACGTTTGGGGAGCGCACGGCTCTGTATATTCAGTTATACGTTTGGGGATCGCACGGCTCTGTATATTCAGTTATACGTTTGGGGATCGCACGGCTCTGTATATTCAGTTATACGTTTGGGGAGCGCACGGCTCTGTATATTCAGTTATACGTTTGGGGAGCGCACGGCTCTGTATATTCAGTTATACGTTTGGGGATCGCACGGCTCTGTATATTCAGTTATACGTTTGGGGATCGCACGGCTCTGTATATTCAGTTATACGTTTGGGGATCGCACGGCTCTGTATATTCAGTTATACGTTTGGGGATCGCACGGCTCTGTATATTCAGTTATACGTTTGGGGATCGCACGGCTCTGTATATTCAGTTATACGTTTGGGGATCGCACGGCTCTGTATATTCAGTTATACGTTTGGGGAGCGCACGGCTCTGTATATTCAGTTATACGTTTCGGGATCGCACGGCTCTGTATATTCAGTTATACGTTTGGGGAGCGCACGGCTCTGTATATTCAGTTATACGTTTGGGGATCGCACGGCTCTGTATATTCAGTTATACGTTTGGGGAGCGCACGGCTCTGTATATTCAGTTATACGTTTGGGGAGCGCACGGCTCTGTATATTCAGTTATACGTTTGGGGAGCGCACGGCTCTGTATATTCAGTTATACGTTTGGGGATCGCACGTCTCTGTATATTCAGTTATACGTTTGGGGATCGCACGGCTCTGTATATTCAGTTATACGTTTGGGGAGCGCACGGCTCTGTATATTCAGTTATACGTTTGGGGATCGCACGGCTCTGTATATTCAGTTACACGTTTGGGGATCGCACGGCTCTGTATATTCAGTTACACGTTTGGGGAGCGCACGGCTCTGTATATTCAGTTATACGTTTGGGGATCGCACGGCTCTGTATATTCAGTTATACGTTTGGGGAGCGCACGGCTCTGTATATTCAGTTATACGTTTGGGGAGCGCACGGCTCTGTATATTCAGTTATACGTTTGGGGATCGCACGGCTCTGTATATTCAGTTATACGTTTGGGGATCGCACGGCTCTGTATATTCAGTTATACGTTTGGGGAGCGCACGGCTCTGTATATTCAGTTATACGTTTGGGGATCGCACGGCTCTGTATATTCAGTTACACGTTTGGGGATCGCACGGCTCTGTATATTCAGTTACACGTTTGGGGAGCGCACGGCTCTGTATATTCAGTTACACGTTTGGGGAGCGCACGGCTCTGTATATTCAGTTATACGTTTGGGGATCGCACAGCTCTGTATATTCAGTTATACGTTTGGGGATCGCACGGCTCTGTATATTCAGTTATACGTTTGGGGATCGCACGGCTCTGTATATTCAGTTATACGTTTGGGGAGCGCACGGCTCTGTATATTCAGTTATACGTTTGGGGATCGCACGGCTCTGTATATTCAGTTATACGTTTGGGGATCGCACGGCTCTGTATATTCAGTTATACGTTTGGGGAGCGCACGGCTCTGTATATTCAGTTATACGTTTGGGGAGCGCACGGCTCTGTATATTCAGTTATACGTTTGGGGATCGCACGGCTCTGTATATTCAGTTATACGTTTGGGGAGCGCACGGCTCTGTATATTCAGTTATACGTTTGGGGATCGCACGGCTCTGTATATTCAGTTATACGTTTGGGGATCGCACGGCTCTGTATATTCAGTTATACGTTTGGGGATCGCACGGCTCTGTATATTCAGTTATACGTTTGGGGAGCGCACGGCTCTGTATATTCAGTTATACGTTTGGGGAGCGCACGGCTCTGTATATTCAGTTATACGTTTGGGGAGCGCACGGCTCTGTATATTCAGTTATACGTTTGGGGATCGCACGGCTCTGTATATTCAGTTATACGTTTGGGGAGCGCACAGCGCTGTATATTCAGTTATACGTTTGGGGAGCGCACTGCTCTGTATATTCAGTTATACGTTTGGGGATCGCACGGCTCTGTATATTCAGTTATACGTTTGGGGATCGCACGGCTCTGTATATTCAGTTATACGTTTGGGGAGCGCACGGCTCTGTATATTCAGTTATACGTTTGGGGATCGCACGGCTCTGTATATTCAGTTATACGTTTGGGGAGCGCACGGCTCTGTATATTCAGTTATACGTTTGGGGATCGCACGGCTCTGTATATTCAGTTACACGTTTGGGGATCGCACGGCTCTGTATATTCAGTTATACGTTTGGGGATCGCACGGCTCTGTATATTCAGTTATACGTTTGGGGAGCGCACGGCTCTGTATATTCAGTTATACGTTTGGGGAGCGCACGGCTCTGTATATTCAGTTATACGTTTGGGGAGCGCACGGCTCTGTATATTCAGTTATACGTTTGGGGAGCGCACAGCGCTGTATATTCAGTTATACGTTTGGGGATCGCACGGCTCTGTATATTCAGTTATACGTTTGGGGAGCGCACGGCTCTGTATATTCAGTTATACGTTTGGGGAGCGCACAGCGCTGTATATTCAGTTATACGTTTGGGGATCGCACGGCTCTGTATATTCAGTTATACGTTTGGGGATCGCACGGCTCTGTATATTCAGTTATACGTTTGGGGAGCGCACGGCTCTGTATATTCAGTTATACGTTTGGGGATCGCACGGCTCTGTATATTCAGTTATACGTTTGGGGAGCGCACGGCTCTGTATATTCAGTTATACGTTTGGGGAGCGCACGGCTCTGTATATTCAGTTATACGTTTGGGGATCGCACGGCTCTGTATATTCAGTTATACGTTTGGGGAGCGCACGGCTCTGTATATTCAGTTATACGTTTGGGGATCGCACGGCTCTGTATATTCAGTTATACGTTTGGGGAGCGCACGGCTCTGTATATTCAGTTATACGTTTGGGGAGCGCACGGCTCTGTATATTCAGTTATACGTTTGGGGATCGCACGGCTCTGTATATTCAGTTATACGTTTGGGGATCGCACGTCTCTGTATATTCAGTTATACGTTTGGGGATCGCACGGCTCTGTATATTCAGTTATACGTTTGGGGAGCGCACGGCTCTGTATATTCAGTTATACGTTTGGGGATCGCACGGCTCTGTATATTCAGTTATACGTTTGGGGATCGCACGGCTCTGTATATTCAGTTATACGTTTGGGGAGCGCACGGCTCTGTATATTCAGTTATACGTTTGGGGAGCGCACGGCTCTGTATATTCAGTTATACGTTTGGGGAGCGCACGGCTCTGTATATTCAGTTATACGTTTGGGGAGCGCACGGCTCTGTATATTCAGTTATACGTTTGGGGAGCGCACGGCTCTGTATATTCAGTTATACGTTTGGGGAGCGCACGGCTCTGTATATTCAGTTATACGTTTGGGGAGCGCACGGCTCTGTATATTCAGTTACACGTTTGGGGAGCGCACGGCTCTGTATATTCAGTTATACGTTTGGGGATCGCACGGCTCTGTATATTCAGTTATACGTTTGGGGAGCGCACGGCTCTGTATATTCAGTTATACGTTTGGGGATCGCACGGCTCTGTATATTCAGTTATACGTTTGGGGATCGCACGGCTCTGTATATTCAGTTATACGTTTGGGGATCGCACGGCTCTGTATATTCAGTTATACGTTTGGGGAGCGCACGGCTCTGTATATTCAGTTATACGTTTGGGGAGCGCACGGCTCTGTATATTCAGTTATACGTTTGGGGAGCGCACGGCTCTGTATATTCAGTTATACGTTTGGGGAGCGCACGGCTCTGTATATTCAGTTATACGTTTGGGGAGCGCACGGCTCTGTATATTCAGTTATACGTTTGGGGAGCGCACGGCTCTGTATATTCAGTTATACGTTTGGGGATCGCACGGCTCTGTATATTCAGTTATACGTTTGGGGATCGCACGGCTCTGTATATTCAGTTATACGTTTGGGGATCGCACGGCTCTGTATATTCAGTTATACGTTTGGGGATCGCACGGCTCTGTATATTCAGTTATACGTTTGGGGATCGCACGGCTCTGTATATTCAGTTATACGTTTGGGGAGCGCACGGCTCTGTATATTCAGTTATACGTTTGGGGAGCGCACGGCTCTGTATATTCAGTTATACGTTTGGGGAACGCACGGCTCTGTATATTCAGTTATACGTTTGGGGATCGCACGGCTCTGTATATTCAGTTATACGTTTGGGGATCGCACGGCTCTGTATATTCAGTTATACGTTTGGGGAGCGCACGGCTCTGTATATTCAGTTATACGTTTGGGGAGCGCACGGCTCTGTATATTCAGTTATACGTTTGGGGATCGCACGGCTCTGTATATTCAGTTATACGTTTGGGGATCGCACGGCTCTGTATATTCAGTTACACGTTTGGGGATCGCACGGCTCTGTATATTCAGTTATACGTTTGGGGAGCGCACGGCTCTGTATATTCAGTTATACGTTTGGGGATCGCACTGCTCTGTATATTCAGTTATACGTTTGGGGATCGCACTGCTCTGTATATTCAGTTACACGTTTGGGGATCGCACGGCTCTGTATATTCAGTTATATACGTTTGGGGATCGCACGGCTCTGTATATTCAGTTATACGTTTGGGGAGCGCACGGCTCTGTATATTCAGTTATACATTTGGGGAGCGCACGGCTCTGTATATTCAGTTATACGTCTGGGGATCGCACGGCTCTGTATATTCAGTTATACGTTTGGGGAGCGCACGGCTCTGTATATTCAGTTATACGTTTGGGGATCGCACGGCTCTGTATATTCAGTTACACGTTTGGGGATCGCACGGCTCTGTATATTCAGTTATACGTTTGGGGATCGCACGGCTCTGTATATTCAGTTATACGTTTGGGGATCGCACGGCTCTGTATATTCAGTTATACGTTTGGGGATCGCACGGCTCTGTATATTCAGTTATACGTTTAGGGATCGCACGGCTCTGTATATTGTTATACATTTAGGGATCGCACGGCTCTGTATATTCAGTTATACGTTTGGGGATCGCACGGCTCTGTATATTCAGTTATACGTTTGGGGAGCGCACGGCTCTGTATATTCAGTTATACGTTTGGGGATCGCACGGCTCTGTATATTCAGTTATACGTTTGGGGAGCGCACGGCTCTGTATATTCAGTTATACGTTTGGGGAGCGCACGGCTCTGTATATTCAGTTATACGTTTGGGGATCGCACGGCTCTGTATATTCAGTTATACGTTTGGGGAGCGCACGGCTCTGTATATTCAGTTATACGTTTGGGGATCGCACGGCTCTGTATATTCAGTTATACGTTTGGGGATCGCACGGCTCTGTATATTCAGTTATACGTTTGGGGAGCGCACGGCTCTGTATATTCAGTTATACGTTTGGGGAGCGCACGGCTCTGTATATTCAGTTATACGTTTGGGGATCGCACGGCTCTGTATATTCAGTTATGCGTTTGGGGAGCGCACGGCTCTGTATATTCAGTTACACGTTTGGGGAGCGCACGGCTCTGTATATTCAGTTACACGTTTGGGGAGCGCACGGCTCTGTATATTCAGTTACACGTTTGGGGAGCGCACGGCTCTGTATATTCAGTTATACGTTTGGGGAGCGCACGGCTCTGTATATTCAGTTACACGTTTGGGGATCGCACGGCTCTGTATATTCAGTTATACGTTTGGGGATCGCACGGCTCTGTATATTCAGTTACACGTTTGGGGATCGCACGGCTCTGTATATTCAGTTATACGTTTGGGGATCGCACGGCTCTGTATATTCAGTTATACGTTTGGGGATCGCACGGCTCTGTATATTCAGTTATACGTTTGGGGATCGCACGGCTCTGTATATTCAGTTATACGTTTGGGGATCGCACGGCTCTGTATATTCAGTTACACGTTTGGGGAGCGCACGGCTCTGTATATTCAGTTATACGTTTGGGGAGCGCACGGCTCTGTATATTCAGTTATACGTTTGGGGATCGCACGGCTCTGTATATTCAGTTATACGTTTGGGGATCGCACGGCTCTGTATATTCAGTTATACGTTTGGGGATCGCACGGTTCTGTATATTCAGTTATACGTTTGGGGATCGCACGGCTCTGTATATTCAGTTATACGTTTGGGGAGCGCACGGCTCTGTATATTCAGTTATACGTTTGGGGAGCGCACGGCTCTGTATATTCAGTTATACGTTTGGGGATCGCACGGCTCTGTATATTCAGTTATACGTTTGGGGATCGCACGGTTCTGTATATTCAGTTATACGTTTGGGGAGCGCACGGCTCTGTATATTCAGTTATACGTTTGGGGAGCGCACGGCTCTGTATATTCAGTTACACGTTTGGGGATCGCACGGCTCTGTATATTCAGTTATACGTTTGGGGATCGCACGGCTCTGTATATTCAGTTATACGTTTGGGGATCGCACGGTTCTGTATATTCAGTTATACGTTTGGGGATCGCACGGCTCTGTATATTCAGTTATACGTTTGGGGATCGCACGGCTCTGTATATTCAGTTATACGTTTGGGGATCGCACGGTTCTGTATATTCAGTTATACGTTTGGGGAGCGCACGGCTCTGTATATTCAGTTATACGTTTGGGGAGCGCACGGCTCTGTATATTCAGTTATACGTTTGGGGATCGCACGGCTCTGTATATTCAGTTATACGTTTGGGGATCGCACGGCTCTGTATATTCAGTTATACGTTTGGGGATCGCACGGTTCTGTATATTCAGTTATACGTTTGGGGATCGCACGGCTCTGTATATTCAGTTATACGTTTGGGGATCGCACGGTTCTGTATATTCAGTTATACGTTTGGGGATCGCACGGCTCTGTATATTCAGTTATACGTTTGGGGATCGCACGGCTCTGTATATTCAGTTACACGTTTGGGGATCGCACGGCTCTGTATATTCAGTTATATACGTTTGGGGATCGCACGGCTCTGTATATTCAGTTATACGTTTGGGGATCGCACGGCTCTGTATATTCAGTTATACGTTTGGGGAGCGCACGGCTCTGTATATTCAGTTACACGTTTGGGGATCGCACGGCTCTGTATATTCAGTTATACGTTTGGGGATCGCACGGCTCTGTATATTCAGTTATACGTTTGGGGATCGCACGGCTCTGTATATTCAGTTATACGTTTGGGGAGCGCACGGCTCTGTATATTCAGTTATACGTTTGGGGAGCGCACGGCTCTGTATATTCAGTTATACGTTTGGGGATCGCACGGCTCTGTATATTCAGTTATACGTTTGGGGATCGCACGGCTCTGTATATTCAGTTATACGTTTGGGGAGCGCACGGCTCTGTATATTCAGTTATACGTTTGGGGATCGCACGGCTCTGTATATTCAGTTATACGTTTGGGGATCGCACCGCTCTGTATATTCAGTTATACGTTTGGGGAGCGCACGGCTCTGTATATTCAGTTATACGTTTGGGGAGCGCACGGCTCTGTATATTCAGTTATACGTTTGGGGATCGCACGGCTCTGTATATTCAGTTATACGTTTGGGGATCGCACGGCTCTGTATATTCAGTTATACGTTTGGGGAGCGCACGGCTCTGTATATTCAGTTACACGTTTGGGGATCGCACGGCTCTGTATATTCAGTTATACGTTTGGGGAGCGCACGGCTCTGTATATTCAGTTATACGTTTGGGGATCGCACAGCTCTGTATATTCAGTTACACGTTTGGGGATCGCACGGCTCTGTATATTCAGTTATACGTTTGGGGATCGCACAGCTCTGTATATTCAGTTACACGTTTGGGGATCGCACGGCTCTGTATATTCAGTTATATACGTTTGGGGAGCGCACGGCTCTGTATATTCAGTTATACGTTTGGGGAGCGCACGGCTCTGTATATTCAGTTATACGTTTGGGGATCGCACGGCTCTGTATATTCAGTTATACGTTTGGGGATCGCACGGCTCTGTATATTCAGTTACACGTTTGGGGATCGCACGGCTCTGTATATTCAGTTATAGGTTTGGGGAGCGCACGGCTCTGTATATTCAGTTACACGTTTGGGGACTGCACGGCTCTGTATATTCAGTTATACGTTTGGGGAGCGCACGGCTCTGTATATTCAGTTATACGTTTGGGGAGCGCACGGCTCTGTATATTCAGTTACACGTTTGGGGATTGCACGGCTCTGTATATTAGTTATACGTTTGGGGATTGCACGGCTCTGTATATTCAGTTACACGTTTGGGGAGCGCACGGCTCTGTATATTCAGTTATACGTTTGGGGAGCGCACGGCTCTGTATATTCAGTTATACGTTTGGGGAGCGCACGGCTCTGTATATTCAGTTATACGTTTGGGGATCGCACGGCTCTGTATATTCAGTTATACGTTTGGGGAGCGCACGGCTCTGTATATTCAGTTATACGTTTGGGGAGCGCACGGCTCTGTATATTCAGTTATATACGTTTGGGGAGCGCACGGCTCTGTATATTAGTTATACGTCTGGGGATCGCACGGCTCTGTATATTCAGTTATATACGTTTGGGGAGCGCACGGCTCTGTATATTCAGTTATACGTTTGGGGCTCGCACTGCTCTGTATATTCAGTTATATACGTTTGGGGAGCGCACGGCTCTGTATATTAGTTATACGTTTGGGGATCGCACGGCTCTGTATATTCAGTTATATACGTTTGGGGAGCGCACGGCTCTGTATATTAGTTATACGTTTGGGGATCGCACGGCTCTGTATATTCAGTTATACGTTTGGGGATCGCACGGCTCTGTATATTCAGTTACACGTTTGGGGAGCGCACGGCTCTGTATATTCAGTTATACGTTTGGGGATCGCACGGCTCTGTATATACAGTTATAGGTTTGGGGAGCGCACGGCTCTGTATATTCAGTTACACGTTTGGGGATCGCACGGCTCTGTATATTCAGTTACACGTTTGGGGATTGCACGGCTCTGTATATTAGTTATACGTCTGGGGATCGCACGGCTCTATATATTCAGTTATACGTTTGGGGAGCGCACGGCTCTGTATATTCAGTTATACGTTTGGGGAGCGCACGGCTCTGTATATTCAGTTATACGTTTGGGGATCGCACGGCTCTGTATATTCAGTTATATACGTTTGGGGAGCGCACGGCTCTGTATATTAGTTATACGTCTGGGGATCGCACGGCTCTGTATATTCAGTTATACGTTTGGGGAGCGCACGGCTCTGTATATTCAGTTATACGTTTGGGGAGCGCACGGCTCTGTATATTCAGTTATACGTTTGGGGATCGCACGGCTCTGTATATTCAGTTATATACGTTTGGGGAGCGCACGGCTCTGTATATTAGTTATACGTTTGGGGAGCGCACGGCTCTGTATATTCAGTTATATACGTTTGGGGAGCGCACGGCTCTGTATATTAGTTATACGTCTGGGGATCGCACGGCTCTGTATATTCAGTTATACGTTTGGGGATCGCACGGCTCTGTATATTCAGTTATACGTTTGGGGATCGCACGGCTCTGTATATTCAGTTATATACGTTTGGGGAGCGCACGGCTCTGTATATTAGTTATACGTTTGGGGATCGCACGGCTCTGTATATTCAGTTATATACGTTTGGGGAGCGCACGGCTCTGTATATTCAGTTATACGTTTGGGGATCGCACGGCTCTGTATATTCAGTTATACGTTTGGGGATCGCACGGCTCTGTATATTCAGTTATATACGTTTGGGGAGCGCACGGCTCTGTATATTAGTTATACGTTTGGGGAGCGCACGGCTCTGTATATTCAGTTCTTATTCTAAGATATTGGAATTGCTTAATTTCATGTTATTTGATATTTTCTTATCCTGTGTGTGTTGGCGATTCCTCCAGTTTTTTTCCGATGTTCTGGTTTGTTCTCGAGCGCGCTGGAGCGCTGTTTCCACTAGTTAAAATTATTTTCCGCTATTGCTGAGGTTCTTGATGTTGATTGTCCTGTTTTCTTCCCATTTTCACATTTTGCAGCGAACAGAAAGAAGTGTATATGTAAGTGTATATATATTATTTTGAGTGGTGTGATGTGTTATTTTAAGTCACCTCTTTTAGATAATCATCTCGGTCGCTGCGTCTGAATCCTGCACGAAAAAGAAAAAAAGCCAATCAATGAGTGACTTGTATAAAGAAGAATATGTACTGTATATACCAGTTATGCCCTGTATATGGGATACACACATATCCAATATACAAGGTCCAGGACACCATATACAGGACCTAGGCCGATACATACTGTATGGGTGCAACCTATACACAGGGCCCAGGACACCATACATAGGAGAATTCGCCTATATACAGCGACCAGGAGAACCATATATGGTGATACTACGGTGTATCTATATACAGGGCACATGAAACCATAAATAAAGGGAAATAGCATATATACAGGGCCTGGGATATGTTTAAGAGATGATAACCTATATTCAAGGGTTATGACACCATATATAAAGGGATACAAGGCCAAGGACACAATAGGGAATATAAACTCAATGGAGGGTACAGGAGACTGTATATAGGGGATACAGCCTATATACAAAGCCTACATATATAAAAAGGGATACAGTGTAATATATATATATTATATATGAAGCCAGACATACACACCTGCTCTCACCCACGCCTCCCTGCCATCTCTTCCCCTTTAAATGGTGTTAACCTTTTCATTTAACACCCATCTACAGCACTTACACCCGGACCTGCTGTCTCTGTAAGTTCCCCAGTAAACCTCTTAGATTGTAAGCTCTTCGGGGCAGGGATTTCCTTTCCTATTGTGTGATTTTGCTGCACTTATTGTATAATTATAATTCGCTGTACTGTATTCTTTGTGAAGCGCTGAGTACACTTTTGGCGCTATATAAATAAAGACATACAATACAGTATATATATTTGTGTGTGTGTGGAAACCTATATACATGACCCAGAACACAACCTATATACAGGGACCAGCACATCATACATATGGGCTATAACCTGTACACAGGGCCCTATACATAGGTGTTACAACCTATATACTATGTCTAGGAAATACATATATAGCGGATAGAGCCTATATTCAGGACCTAGGAGATATATACACACACACACACACACACACACACACACACACACACACACCACCTGTACACAGTGTCCAGAATACTATATACGGGGGGATACAACCAATACACAGGGACCAGGACAACCATACATAGTTACATAGTAGATGAGGTTGAAAGACGTGCGTCCATCAAATTCAACCTATGCTAAATTTAGACAACAGATACCTGATCCTATATCTATACTTATTGATCCAGAGGAAGGCAAACAAAAAAAAACCCAGTGTTATATCATCCAATGTTATCTCATAAGGGAAAATAAATCCCTTCCTGACTCCTAGAATCGGATTAATCCCTGGATCAGCGTTCTTCCCATGTATACTTATTTGGTATATCCCTGAATACCTTTCCTTTCTAAAAAGATGTCCAACATTTTTTTGAACAAATCTATTGTATCTGCCATCCCAGTCTCCATGGGTAATGAATCCCACACTGTAACTGCCCTTACTGTAAAGAACCCTTTCCTTTGTTGCTGGTGAAATCTCCTTTCCTCCAACCTTAAGGGATGACCCCGAGCCCTTTGTACTGCCCGTGGGATGAATAGTTCTTTTGAAAGCTCCTTGTATTGTCCCTGAATATATTTGTATATAGTTATCATATCCCCTCTTAGACGCCTCTTTTCTAATGTAAATAAATCTAATTTAGCTAGCCTCTCCTCATAAGTTAGATTGTCCATCCCCTTTATTAATTTGGTGGCTCTTCTCTGTACTCTCTCTAGTTCCATAATGTCTTTTCTTAGGATTGGTGCCCAAAATTGTACTCCATATTCAAGGTGTGGTCTTACTAATGCTTTGTAAAGGGGCATAATTATGTTTACTTCCCTTCCATCCATCGCCCGTTTGATGCAAGATAAGATCTTGTTTGCCTTTGCAGCTACTGCCTGACATTGGGCACTATTGCTAAGCCTGCTGTCTACAAGCACTCCTAAATCCTTCTCCATCAAGGATTCCCCCAATTTGTCCCCATTTAATGTGTAAGTCGCCTTTTTATTCTTGCATCCCAAATGCATAACCTTACATTTATCTGTATTAAACCTCATCTGCCATTTACCAGCCCATGTCTCCTGTCTCTCTAAGTCCTTCTGAAAAGAAATTACATCCTGCTCTGATTCTATTACCTTACACAATTTAGTATCATCAGCAAAGATGGAGACTTTGCTCTCGATGCCAACCTTAAGGTCATTAATAAACAAGTTAAAAAGCAGGGGTCCCAGTACCGATCCCTGAGGTACTCCACTCACGACTTTAGCCCAACCTGAAAAAGTTCCATTTATGACAACCCTCTGTTGTCTCCTTCAACCAGTTTTCAATCTAGAAGCAAATATTATTACTGAGTCCAATTTGCTTTATTTTGTGCATCAACCTCTTGTGTGAAACCGTATCAAAAGCCTTTGCAAAATCTAAGTAGACCACATCAACGGCATTACCCTGGTCCAATATGGTTACCCGACCTGCATATATGACCAAAGGCACCATCTATAGGAGACAATCTACATACAGGACACGGGAAACCATATATACAGAGGGAAACCTCTTATACAGGCATACCCCGCTTTAAGGACACTCACTTTAAGTACACTCGCGAGTAAGTACATCTCGCTCAGTAGTCAAACGGCAGCTCACGCATGCGCCTGTCAGCACGTCCTGAACAGCAATACCGGCTCGCTACCTGCACCGAAGCTGTGCGCAAGTGGGGAGACTATAGAGCCTGTTACAAATGTGTTATTTACATCAGTTATGCACGTATATGACGATTGCCGTACAGTTCATGCATCTATAAGTGGGGGAAAGGTAGTGCTTCACTTTAAGTACATTTTCGCTTTACATACGTGCTCCGGTCCCATTGCGTACGTTAATGCGGGGTGTGCCTGTGTTACATAGTTACATACATGCTCCGGTCCCATTGCGTACGTTAATGCGGGGTATGTCTGTGTTACATAGTTACATACATGCTCCGGTCCCATTGCGTACGTTAATGCGGGGTATGCCTGTATACAGGACTCAGAATGCGTTTAAATGATACAACCTCTACCCAGGGCCCATGACACCATATATTAGGGATACAACCTATATACAGAACCCAGTACACCCAATATAAAAAAGGGACACTGCCTATACACAGGGCATAGGATACCACATATAAAGGGATACAGCTTATATGCTGGGCCCATGACACAAAATAGAAGGGACACAACCTACATGCCAGCACACCATACATATGGGATACAGGGGCCCTATATATAGGACACACACTGCCCAGAATACAATATACAGGGGATATACATATATATATATATATATACACACACACACACACACCCTCCCCCCCTATACGGGGATGTAACCTATATACAGGACACACATATATATATACGTGATACACCTATAGACAGGACACAGATGAGTGATGCCACTTATATACAGGGCATATATGTAAGGGGTACCACTTATATGCACCCCCTCCTCTCACCATGTGCCCCATAAGCCCCTGCTGTCACAGCCAGAGCCCCTGAAAAGGCGCCAATTCTTCCCCACAGCCTGGGGGTCGCCATTTTAACTCATGAATATGCAGCAGCCGCCGCCATTCCATATTAAGATCCGCTCCACCCAGCCAATCACCGAGCTCCATTGATCCTACGTCACCGCCCCCATATGGCTCCGCCTTTTTTTATCCTGTTCAATCCGCAGGCGGGTGACATCCACGCGCCTGGAAACTACCGAAGCGCTGATTGGTGGGCGGGGGTCGGCGTCACTCAGAGAGGGCGGGGCCGCTGACAGGGGGAATGGGCACAAAGGCGCCCGCCATCTTGTGGCTTGGAAGCGCAAAATGTGTTAGTCACGTGACACCGTCTCCGCCGCCATCTTGAGTATGGGCAAGTGCCCAGTGTAACCATGCACAAGTGGGAGAAACCCTACAAATAAGTGAAAACCCTACAAATAAGTGAAAACCCTACAAATAAGTGAAAGCCCCACAAAATAGGCATTTTTTAAGCCCACCAACCACAGCACTGCCATTCCCTACAAAATATACACATCATTTCATTTAGCACACAGTAAATGTCCTCTATGCGGGTCGCGTTCATTATGTGGACATGTATTATAGTCATATTTGATTACACATGTTTCATTAGGTTTTATTTCTGTATTTCCAGGTTTTCCGCCTGTCAAAGGGGGCTTTTGCCAGCAACAAAGATGGCCGTCGGTGGATTCAAGCTCCTCCCACTCCCCCGCAACATCCTGCATGCATTGGGAAATTGGACTACAGGGACCATAAGGCACTCAGTGTGGGGGGTGGGGGTGTTGTTGATAACCCAGCTCCTGAGTGCCTTATTGCCCCTGTAACAGCCATTATATATACCCCGTGATGGGGTAACCCAGCTCCTGAGTGCCTTATTGCCCCTGTAACAGCCTTTATACACCCCCTGATGGGATAATACTGCTCATGAGTGCCTTATTACCCCTGTAACAGCCATTATATATACCCCCTGATGGGGTAACCCGGCTATTGAGTGCCTTATTGCCCCTGTAACAGCCATTATATATACCCCCCTGATATGGCAACCCTGCTCCCGGGGTGCCTTATTGCCCCTGTAACAGCCATTACATATATCCCCCTGATATGGTAACCCTACTCCCGGGGTGCCTTATTGCCCCTGTAACAGCCATTACATATACCCCCCTGATATGGTAACCCTACTCCCGGGGTGCCTTATTGCCCCTGTAACAGCCATTACATATATCCCCCTGATATGGTAACCCTACTCCCGGGGTGCCTTATTGCCCCTGTAACAGCCATTACATATATCCCCCTGATATGGTAATCCTGCTCCCGGGGTGCCTTATTGCCTCTGTAACAGCCATTACATATACCCCCTGATATGGTAACCCTGCTCCCGGGGTGCCTTATTGCCCCTGTAACAGCCATTACATATATCCCCCTGATATGGTAACCCTGCTCCCGGGGTGCCTTATTGCCCCTGTAACAGCCATTACATATATCCCCCTGATATGGTAACCCTGCTCCCGGGGTGCCTTATTGCCCCTGTAACAGCCATTACATATATCCCCCTGATATGGCAACCCTGCTCCTGGGGTGCCTTATTGCCCCTGTAACAGCCATTATATATACCCCCTGATATGGTAACCCTGCTCCCGGGGTGCCTTATTGCCCCTGTAACAGCCATTATATATACCCCCTGATATGGTAACCCTAGTCCCGGGGTGCCTTATTGCCCCTGTAACAGCCATTATATATACCCCCTGATATGGTAACCCTGCTCCCGAGTGCCTTATTGCCCCTGTAACAGCCATTACATATACCCCCGGATATGGTAACCCTACTCCCGGGGTGCCTTATTGCCCCTGTAACAGCCATTACATATACCTCCGTGCCTTATTGCCCCTGTAACAGCCATTACATATACCCCCTGATATGGTAACCCTGCTCCCGGGGTGCCTTATTGCCTCTGTAACAGCCATTACATATACCCCCGGATATGGTAACCCTGCTCCCGGGGTGCCTTATTGCCTCTGTAACAGCCATTACATATACCCCCGGATATGGTAACCCTGCTCCCGGGGTGCCTTATTGCCTCTGTAACAGCCATTACATATACCCCCTGATATGGTAACCCTGCTCCCGGGGTGCCTTATTGCCCCTGTAACAGCCATTACATATACCCCCTGATATGGCAACCCTGCTCCCGGGGTGCCTTATTGCCTCTGTAACAGCCATTACATATACCCCCGGATATGGTAACCCTACTCCCGGGGTGCCTTATTGCCCCTGTAACAGCCATTACATATACCCCCGGATATGGTAACCCTGCTCCCGGGGTGCCTTATTGCCTCTGTAACAGCCATTACATATACCCCCGGATATGGTAACCCTGCTCCCGGGGTGCCTTATTGCCCCTGTAACAGCCATTACATATACACCCTGATATGGCAACCCTGCTCCGGGGTGCCTTATTGCCTCTGTAACAGCCATTACATATACCCCCTGATATGGTAACCCTGCTCCCGGGGTGCCTTATTGCCCTGTAACAGCCATACATATACCCCCTGATATGGTAACCCTGCTCCGGGGTGCCTTATTGCCTCTGTAACAGCCATTACATATACCCCCGGATATGGTAACCCTACTCCCGGGGTGCCTTATTGCCCCTGAAACAGCCATTACATATACCCCCTGATATGGTAACCCTGCTCCCGGGGTGCCTTATTGCCCCTGTAACAGCCATTACATATACCCCCGGATATGGTAACCCTGCTCCCGGGTGCCTTATTGCCTCTGTAACAGCCATTACATATACCCCCGGATATGGTAACCCTGCTCCCGGGGTGCCTTATTGCCTCTGTAACAGCCATTACATATACCCCTTGATATGGTAACCCTGCTCCCGGGGTGCCTTATTGCCCCTGTAACAGCCATTACATTAACCCCTGATATGGTAACCCTGCTCCCGGGGTGCCTTATTGCCCCTGTAACAGCCATTACATATACCCCGGATATGGTAACCCTGCTCCCGGGGTGCCTTATTGCCCCTGTAACAGCCATTACATATACCCCCGGATATGGTAACCCTGCTCCCGGGGTGCCTTATTGCCCCTGTAACAGCCATTACATATACCCCCTGATATGGTAACCCTGCTCCCGGGGTGCCTTATTGCCCCTGTAACAGCCATTACATATATCCCCCTGATATGGTAACCCTGCTCCCGGGGTGCCTTATTGCCCCTGTAACAGCCATTACATATACCCCCTGATATGGTAACCCTGCTCCCGGGGTGCCTTATTGCCCCTGTAACAGCCATTACATATACCCCCTGATATGGTAACCCTGCTCCCGGGGTGCCTTATTGCCCCTGTAACAGCCATTACATATACCCCCTGATATGGTAACCCTGCTCCCCGGGGTGCCTTATTGCCCACTCTGCTATTCTTGCCTCTGTATTGATTCCTCTTATTGGTCGGAAATTCTTTGGCTGATGGAGATCTGTTAACCCCGTCACTGCCCGAACAATAAGGCACCCAGGAGCAGGGTTACCCCCATCAGGGGGTGCATAAAGGGCTGTTACAGGGGCAATAAGGCACCCAGGAGCAGGGTTACCCCCATCAGGGGGTGCATAAAGGGCTGTTACAGGGGCAATAAGGCACCCAGGAGCAGGGTTACCCCCATCAGGGGGTGCATAAAGGGCTGTTACAGGGGCAATAAGGGACCCAGGAAGCAGGGTTACCCCATAAGGGGGTTATAGATGAGATTAAGGGGCCAGCATGGACTAAAGTCCCACCTGCACCCTACAAGACCCCACAGGGCATCTCCTGCCACCCCTCCCCCCCTATTTGCTGACCCTATTTAATTAAAGATATGGGTTTTTTTCCTGTTTAAACCCTATAAAAACAAACCCGCTTCCCCATTACACCAAATACCCCCCCCCCCCTTCCATAAGAGGATGGGGGGGGGGGGCATCTTCTTCAGGTTTGGGGTATAGGTAGCAGGTGGAGGTAACACCTTATTCACACAGACCCTACACAACAACAACACAAACAAAGCCCCCCAAGAGCGCCCATCCCCAAACCCCTGGCACCCCCAAACCCCTGGCACCCCCAAACCCCTGGCACCCCTAGGGCCGCCTGGCCACCCTACAGCACCACGGTGCGTGTCAACATAAGGGATTTGCCTAAAATCCCCCCCTGAAATCCCCTACAAAAGCCCCCCCGCCCCCTCCTCCTCAGCATCTCTTCTCATCCTCCCCCTTCCCACAATCTGCATTCTCTCTCTTCTTCCCACACTTCTCTCCCCCCCCCACTTCTCCCCCCCCCCCCACCCCCCCCCCACTTCTCTCTCCCCCCTCCTCTCTCCTACTGAACAAAATGGTTTTTCTTCCAATGGACCAAGAGACACAGCCTTCTAAGACTGGGATATTTCTGCTGTGGGGTTTCTAATCCCCCCCTTTTTTTTTTATAGGATTACAAGCCCCTCTTATTTATTTTTTTTATTCATTGAAATGAGCTGATATACCCCCCCCCCCCCCCCCAATAATAGGGCATGGACCAGCTCACCATGTAATTGCTATTCTATATATATATATATATATTATATTATATATGCATCTTTGTATCAGCCGCCTCTGCCTCCGCATCCTATCTCCTGAGCTGGATTGTATCCGTCTGCAATAGAGGAAACCCTATAGATATATAGATATATATATATATCTCTTTTCCCCCCCGAATAGCCCCGCAGTTAAAGGTAAGGTGGGATGGGGGGGGGGGCAGGGTGCAGGCGTTCTGCTGCACGATAACAGCTATTTATTGCCCCGGAAAGGCAGAGGCTGCTTATAGGGGATTTGGCATTTCTACCTATAGGGTTTTTTGGTTTTTTTTTACCCCATAAGATGTTGCCCCCGCAGACGTTGCGCTTGGGGGTAATGGGGGTGGACGTGTGTGGTGCTGAATGGGAGAGGGGGAGATGGTGGGAATGGAGAGGGGAGAGGGGAGAGGGGAGAGGGAGATGGTGCTGAATGGGAGAGGGGAGATGGTGGGAATGGGAGAGGGGAGAGGGGAGAGGGGAGAGGGGAGATGGTGCTGAATGGGAGAGGGGAGATGGTGGGAATGGGAGAGGGGAGAGGGGAGAGGGGAGAGGGGAGAGGGGAGAGGGGAGATGGTGCTGAATGGGAGAGGGAGATGGTGCTGAATGGGAGAGGGGAGAGGGGAGAGGGGAGATGGGAGATGGTGCTGAATGGAGAGGGAGATGGTGGGAATGGGAGAGGGGGAGAGGGGAGAGGGGAGAGGGGAGAGGGGAGAGGGAATGGTGCTGAATGGGAGAGGGGAGATGGTGCTGAATGGGAGAGGGGAGAGGGGGAGAGGGGAGATGGGAGATGGTGCTGAATGGGAGAGGGGAGATGGTAACAGTGGGAATGGAGAGGGGAGAGGGGAGATGGTGGGAATGGGAGAGGGGAGAGGGGAGATGGTGCTGAATGGGAGAGGGGAGATGGTGCTGAATGGGAGAGGGGAGATGGTAACAGTGGAATGGGAGAGGGGAGAGGGGAGATGGTGGAATGGGAGAGGGGAATGGTGGGAATGGGAGAGGGAGAGGGGAGATGGTGGAATGGGAGAGGGGAGAGGGGAGATGGTAACAGTGGGAATGGGAGAGGGGAGAGGGGAGATGGTGGGAATGGGAGAGGGGAGATGGTGGGAATGGGAGAGGGGAGATGGTGGGAATGGGAGAGGGGAGATGGTGGGAATGGGTGTAAAAAAAACCCTATTATAAAAATGGAGGGGATTAAAGGACCTCGGACGTATTCCCGTTGTTGCCCCCTGTGCGTGTTGGGGTGTTATTGCCCCTGTGAGTGTTGTTGCCCCCTGTGGGTGTTGGGGTGTTGTTGCCCCCCTGTGGGTGTTGGGGTGTTGTTGCCCCCCTGTGGGTGTTGGGGTGTTGTTGCCCCTGTGGGTGTTGTTGCCCCTGTGGGTGTTGGGGTGTTGTTGCCCCCTGTGGGTGTTGGGGTGTTGTTGCCCCTGTGGGTGTTGTTGCCCCTGTGGGTGTTGGGGTGTTGTTGCCCCCTGTGGGTGTTGGGGTGTTGTTGCCCCCCTGTGGGTGTTCGGGTGTTGTTGCCCCTGTGGGTGTTGTTGCCCCTGTGGGTGTTGGGGTGTTGTTGCCCCCTGTGGTGTTGGGGTGTTGTTGCCCCCCTGTGGGTGTTGGGGTGTTGTTGCCCCCTGTGGTGTTGGGGTGTTGTTGCCCCCCTGTGGGTGTTGGGGTGTTGTTGCCCCTGTGGGTGTTGTTGCCCCTGTGGGTGTTGGGGTGTTGTTGCCCCCCTGTGGGTGTTGGGGTGTTGTTGCCCCCTGTGGGTGTTCGGGTGTTGTTGCCCCTGTGGGTGTTGTTGCCCCTGTGGGTGTTGGGGTGTTGTTGCCCCCTGTGGGTGTTGGGGTGTTGTTGCCCCCTGTGGGTGTTGGGGTGTTTGTTGCCCCCTGTGGGTGTTGGGGTGTTGTTGCCCCCCTGTGGGTGTTGGGGTGTTGTTGCCCCCCTGTGGGTGTTGGGGTGTTGTTGCCCCTGTGGGTGTTGTTGCCCCTGTGGGTGTTGGGGTGTTGTTGCCCCCCTGTGGGTGTTGGGGTGTTGTTGCCCCCCTGTGGGTGTTCGGGTGTTGTTGCCCCTGTGGGTGTTGTTGCCCCTGTGGGTGTTGGGGTGTTGTTGCCCCCTGTGGGTGTTGGGGTGTTGTTGCCCCCCTGTGGGTGTTGGGGTGTTGTTGCCCCCCTGTGGGTGTTGGGGTGTTGTTGCCCCCCTGTGGGTGTTGGGGTGTTGTTGCCCCCCTGTGGGTGTTGGGGTGTTGTTGCCCCCCTGTGGGTGTTGGGGTGTTGTTGCCCCCCTGTGGGTGTTGGGGTGTTGTTGCCCCCCTGTGGGTTGTTTGGGGTGTTGTTGCCCCCCTGTGGGTGTTGGGGTGTTGTTGCCCCTGTGGGTGTTGTTGCCCCTGTGGGTGTTGTTGCCCCCTGTGGGTGTTGGGGTGTTGTTGCCCCCCTGTGGGTGTTGGGGTGTTGTTGCCCCTGTGGGTGTTGGGGTGTTGTTGCCCCCTGTGGGTGTTGGGGTGTTGTTGCCCCCCTGTGGGTGTTGGGGTGTTGTTGCCCCTGTGGGTGTTGTTGCCCCCCTGTGGGTGTTGGGGTGTTGTTGCCCCCTGTGGGTGTTGGGGTGTTGTTGCGGTGACGTGGGGTGTTTGTCTCCCTCCGGATATCGGGGTTTGCTTGTGATACCCCAGGAGGCTGTTGTGTCTGCACGCCGCTCTGCTCACTCGGGGGCATTTCTGTGGGGATGCGGTGGGGGGGTTTCTAAATGTGGGGATCTTGCTGTCGGGGCAGTAAGGCACTGCGAGAGAGGGTTACCACCTAGGTGCCTTATTGCTCTGGGTTAGTGCCTTTGGACGGGGGTTATGCCTGTGTGAGGGCAGTAAGGCACTGCAGAGAGAGGGTTACCACCTAGGTGCCTTATTGCTCTGGGTTAGTGCCTTTGGACGGGGGTTATGCCTGTGTGAGGGCAGTAAGGCACTGCAGAGAGAGGGTTACCACCTAGGTGCCTTATTGCTCTGGGTTAGTGCCTTTGGACGGGGGTTATGCCTGTGTGAGGCAGTAAGGCACTGCAGAGAGAGGGTTACCACCTAGGTGCCTTATTGCTCTGGGTTAGTGCCTTTGGACGGGGGTTATGCCTGTGTGAGGGCAGTAAGGCACTGCTGAGGGAGGGTTACCACCTAGGTGCCTTATTGCTCTGGGTTAGTGCCTTTGGACGGGGGTTATTCCTGTGTGAGGGCAGTAAGGCACTGCTGAGGGAGGGTTTACCACCCAGGTGCTTTATTGCCTTGGGTTAGTGCCTTGGGACCATTTCCTGTGTGAGGGCAGTAAGGCACTCCTGAGAGAGGGTTACCACCTTATTGTTTGGGTTAGTGCCTTGGGACGGGGGTTATGTCTGTATGAGGACAGTAAGGCACTCCTGAGAGAGGGTTACCACCTAGGTGCCTTATTGTATTGGGTTAGTGCCTTGGGATAGGGGTTATGCCTGTCGAGGGCAGTAAGGCACTCCTGAGAGAGGGTTACCACCTTATTGTTTTGGGTTAGTGCCTTGGGACGGGGGTTATGCCTGTGTGAGGGCAGTAAGGCACTCCTGAGAGAGGGTTACCACCTTATTGTTTTGGGTTAGTGCCTTGGGACGGGGGTTATGCCTGTGTGAGGGCAGTAAGGCACTCCTGAGAGAGGGTTACCACCTAGGTGCCTTATTGCCCTGGGTTAGTGCCTTGGGACGGGGGTTATGCCTGTGTGGGGGCAGTAAGGCACTCCAGAGAGAGGGTTACCACCTAGGTGCCTTATTGCCCCTGGGTTAGTGCCTTGGGACGGGGGTTATGCCTGTGTGGGGGCAGTAAGGCACTCCAGAGAGAGGGTTACCACCTAGGTGCCTTATTGCCCTGGGTTAGTCCCTTGGGCCGGGGGTTATGCGTGTGTGAGGGCAGTAAGGCACTCCTGAGAGAGGGTTACCATGGCCCCCATGCTGGGGTGACATGCGAGTGCCTTATTGCTGAGAGGCAGAAGTGGGGCGCCGGGGGGAGCACACACGCTCAATCTGTTTGGAGTAATGATTACATTTCACACAGGTAGGGCAATAAGGCACTCAAGGGGTTGGGAGACCAAATGCTGATACCTCTCTGAGTGGCTTATTGTATTACACACACACATGCACATATACACATATACACACATACACACACACGCACATACACACATACGCACACACGCACACATGCACATATACACATATACACACACATACACATATACACATACCCACACACACACACATGCACATATACACATATACACACATACACACATACACACATACGCACACACGCACACATGCACATATACACATATACACACACATACACATATACACATACCCACACACACACACATGCACATAAGCCCATACATACACACACACACACATGCACATATACACACACACACATGCACATATACACACACATGCACATATACACACACACACACACACATACACACACACATGCACATATACACACACACACACATACACACACACATGCACATATACACATACACACACACATGCACATATATACACACACACACACACACATACACACACAACATGCACATATACACATGCACATATACACATATACACACACACACATACACACACACACACACACACACACACACACACATATACACATGCACATATACACACACACACATACACACACACACACACACACATACACACACACATACACACACACACACACACACACACACACACACACCTGAAGCCCGGAGCAATAAGGCACTCAGGGGTTAGGAGACCAGATGCTGACACCTATCTGAGTGGCTTATTGCTTTAACTGACCTCCCCCTCCACACGGTCAGATACCGCAGTGCATGTGTGTGTGTGTGTGTGTGTGTGTGTGTGTGTGTATATGTATATATACCGTATATATATGCGCAGGCGTTTCAGCGGCAGCGCAATAAGGTAACCCTACGTTTCTAGCACTGAAAGAGTTACTGGGTTGAGTTTTAATTAATGACCCATTTTGAGGGATGAGGGTATTCCTAGATTAATCCCCCCCATGTGTCCCACACAGTGCTATATGGGGTTATTATATAGGTACCCCTCTGCTTAGCTGTACTTCTAGGTCCTCTGCAACACCATTTTTGTACCTGCAGGCAAATATAAATACACAGGGTCTCCAGAGACAGCCTGCATCTGCAAAGGCTGGGAGAGAGGGGGGATGGGAGAGAGAGGGAAGGAGGGAGAGAGGAGGGATGGGGGGGAGAGAAGGAGGGATGGGGGGAGAGAGGGGGGATGGGGGGGGGAGAGAAGGAGGGATGGGGGATAGAGAGGGGGGATGGGGGATAGAGAGGGGGGATGGGGAGAGAGAGAGAAGGAGGGATGGAGGGTAGAGAGGAGGGATGGGGGGTAGGATGGGTGGGGAGAGGGGGGATGGGGGGGGGGAGAGAAGGGGGGATGGGGGAGAGGGGGG